>NW_022983031.1:0-28545 GCF_902652985.1 Pecten maximus
TGTTTGCTAGAATTTGACAGAGTAACGATGACGACTATCCTATCGCCTATTGAAGGGAATAATCAATATAAATAAAGAGTGTCTCCTGAAGTTTTACATCTTATGTTTTCTGTTTGAACACAGCTAAAGCGATACATGTCCCCTACTGGTCAATAACACTGTAATGATTTATAAAGATGGTGAAATTTGACCTTAACCTAATATCCCTGAAATTTAAACTTCTAAAAATATTAATGGTGACTTTACCCAACAAATCTGAAATTCAAACATGTCCAAGATATTATAGTCCTTTGTTATTGTGTGAAGTTTAAATAAAATCCCTCAAGGAATGAAGCCATGAGTGCTAACAAGGACTTTCTCAGAATAGTAAAGATGACCTTGACATCGACTCAGTCCAAGATATCCTAGTCCTTTGATATTGTGTGAAGTTTTATCAAAATCCCTTGGAAATGAAGCCGCTAGTGCTGATAAGGAGTTTTTAAAAATAGTAACAGTCACCTTGATCTTGACCCCACAACCCTGAAACTTGAACTTGTCCGAGGTATTACCATTCTTTACGGATATTATAGAAACCAGCATATGTTAAATAAAAATGTTCATATTGATCTGCTTACTTAATTTGTGATTATTATACTGAGAGCAACTTCTTCAACCAATAAATGATTATATAAGTTATATATTATACCATTGCAAATTTCTGAAGAGTTTGTCAAAATTAAAAAAAAAAAACAAGATTTTCTTTACCGAAGACACAAATTCAAGGATTTTAAAATCATTCATGCCAAATTATTGAGTTAATACTCGTTTGCCAACTTACCTGGTCTTGGTTGTGACAGTAGTACTAGGATCAACACTATTGCTGGATAAAGCTGCTGCCTTCTTCCATTTCATGAACTCCCTAAAAAGTCTCTCACTTTCCGCGAAATCATCTTCTGCTGTCACTTGTTTCGAATTCACTTTGTCCTCTTTATGACTTTGACCTTTGTGATTTTTCTGAAAATTGGACTCCTGTTTCTGTTCAATGTTTGACGTTTTTTTCCTGTAATCCATATCAAACACCTCTTTCTTACCCTTTGTAGCAGACGATTTGTCCCTGTAATCTACATCAAACTTCTCTGTCTCACTATTTGAAGAAGACGATTCGTCTCTGTAATCCTCATCTGACATCTCTTCTGTGTCGTCATAATCAAACACCAATTTTGTTCTTTGTCTTGTGGAAGTTTCACTGTAATCACAAGCCTGTACTTTGCTCGGTTTCGATGATTTATTGCTGTATTCAAAAACTTGTTTTTCTCCTGGCCTTAACGGCTTATTGTCATAATCAAAAACTTGTTTTTCTCCTGGCCTTAACGGCTTATTGTCATAATCAAAAACTTGTTTTTCTCCTGGCCTTAATGACTTATTGTCATAATCAAAAACTTGTTTTTCTCCTGGCCTTAACGGCTTATTGTCATAATCAAAAACTTGTTTTTCTCCTGGCTTTAATGACTTATTGTCATAATCAAAAACTTGTTTCCCTCCTGGCAATGATTTGTTATCATACTCAAACACTTGCTTTTCACTAGGCGTTGGTGACGTATCACGATGTCCGTAATCAAAAACCTGTCTTTTCTTCAAAAAACTCTCATCATCATCGTAGTCGTATCGTTCCTTTCTTTTCCTTGCCCTTAAATATGGATCCTCTTCTGGATCATCGTGTTCATCTCTTCCTCCTAACTGGTATGGATACCCTGCCGAACTCTTCACCTTTCTCCCAACACTTGTGGTAGATGACAGATCTCCTCCTTCTCTGATGGCTTTCAAGGTTTCCCCCCGACCTTTTAAGGTTTTTCCCCGATCTCCTCCTTCTCTGATGGCTTTTAAGGATTTTCCCTGACCTTTTAGGGTTTTTCCATGACCTTTTAAGGTTTTTCCACGACCTCTTGTGGCTGTACTTACATCACCTTGTGGTTCATGCTCTACTTTCTCCTGTTTAGGTATTTTTTTCAGCGGACTAACATCTTCATCGCTGTCATCCTCATTTCTAACATGCTTCAGTGCTTTCTTCTCTGAAATGAGCACATAAGGATTAATATTTTACACTTCTATAAACAGAACAGGCAGCTGGTATCAAATATAATTTTTTACATTACAGATTTGTTGGAAGAGTTTTCCGACAAATCTGTTTCATACAACTAGCATTATGTTGCGAAACACTCTAAAAAGATCACAATCTTTATTTCAACTGATTTTATTGGTCCAACCAGTAAAATTGTTTGGTCTGGGGTAAATAAAGACAAGTATATTTCCATTTGTTTCGCATTGTCACTATATAATTAACCTCACCAACCTAAATGGAAAGTTATCAGATTCTCTTGTAATTCCCACCTCGTAATTCGCACCTCGTAATTCCCACCTCGTAATTCGCACCTCGTAATTCTCACCTCGTAATTCCCACCTTGTAATTCCCACCTCATAATCCCCCCTGATAATTCCCACCTTGTAATTCCCACCTCGTAATTCTCACCTCGTAATTCCCACCTTGTAATTCCCACCTCATAATCCCCCCTGATAATTCCCACCTCCCACAATTCTCACTGGTGATATGATGAATAATGTTCCTGATGTTGTCACTTAATGATGACGTTTTATATGACTTCACTATATCAAGCAGGCAAAAAAATCTACTTAATATAATGTAAACATTTACTTTATCTATTTTACAACAAGTTATATACGTAAACTTATAACAATCACACTTGTTGGCCTGGTTTGAAATGCCTAAGACCCCTGGCATGCTTCAATCTGGTCCAACTTTTTTCACAACTGTTGCGAAATATTTTTGGACATCACAGAAATTCATGCTACCAGAATAAGACAAACCAGATAGATCAATGTAACTTTCAACAATTTATATCAACAATTTATGTAGTTATATTGTAAAACACTTGTAAATCATCACGGTGGAACATATTGCTTAAAATGTTGAAATTCCAGTCGTGACAACAACAGGTCCCAGTGACAGTGTGGAGACAGTGACCTCCAGTCGCGACAACAACAGGTCCCACTGACAGTGAGGAAACAGTGACCTCCAGTCGCGACAACAACAGGTCCCACTGACAGTGTGGAGACAGTGACCTCCAGTCGCGACAACAACAGGTCCCACTGACAGTGTGGAGACAGTGACCTCCAGTCGCGACAACAACAGGTCCCACTGACAGTGTGGAGACAGTGACCTCCAGTCGCGACAACAACAGGTCCCACTGACAGTGTGGAGACAGTGACCTCCAGTCGCGACAACAACAGGTCCCACTGACAGTGTGGAGACAGTGACCTCCAGTCGCGACAACAACAGGTCCCACTGACAGTGTGGAGACAGTGACCTCCAGTCGCGACAACAACAGGTCCCACTGACAGTGTGGAGACAGTGACCTCCAGTCGCGACAACAACAGGTCCCACTGACAGTGTGGAGACAGTGACCTCCAGTCGCGACAACAACAGGTCCCACTGACAGTGAGGAGACAGTGACCTCCAGTCGCGACAACAACAGGTCCCACTGACAGTGTGGAGACAGTGACCTCCAGTCGCGACAACAACAGGTCCCACTGACAGTGTGGAGACAGTGACCTCCAGTCGCGACAACAACAGGTCCCACTGACAGTGTGGAGACAGTGACCTCCAGTCGCGACAACAACAGGTCCCACTGACAGTGTGGAGACAGTGACCTCCAGTCGCGACAACAACAGGTCCCACTGACAGTGAGGAGACAGTGACCTCCAGTCGCGACAACAACAGGTCCCTCTGACAGTGTGGAGACAGTGACCTCCAGTCGCGACAACAACAGGTCCCACTGACAGTGTGGAGACAGTGACCTCCAGTCGCGACAACAACAGGTCCCACTGACAGTGTGGAGACAGTGACCTCCAGTCGCGACAACAACAGGTCCCACTGACAGTGTGGAGACAGTGACCTCCAGTCGCGACAACAACAGGTCCCACTGACAGTGTGGAGACAGTGACCTCCAGTCGCGACAACAACAGGTCCCACTGACAGTGTGGAGACAGTGACCTCCAGTCGCGACAACAACAGGTCCCACTGACAGTGTGGAGACAGTGACCTCCAGTCGCGACAACAACAGGTCCCACTGACAGTGTGGAGACAGTGACCTCCAGTCGCGACAACAACAGGTCCCACTGACAGTGTGGAGACAGTGACCTCCAGTCGCGACAACAACAGGTCCCACTGACAGTGTGGAAACAGTGACCTCCAGTCGCGACAACAACAGGTCCCACTGACAGTGTGGAAACAGTGACCTCCAGTCGCGACAACAACAGGTCCCACTGACAGTGTGGAAACAGTGACCTCCAGTCGCGACAACAACAGGTCCCACTGACAGTGTGGAAACAGTGACCTCCAGTCGCGACAACAACAGGTCCCACTGACAGTGTGGAAACAGTGACCTCCAGTCGCGACAACAACAGGTCCCACTGACAGTGTGGAAACAGTGACCTCCAGTCGCGACAACAACAGGTCCCACTGACAGTGTGGAAACAGTGACCTCCAGTCGCGACAACAACAGGTCCCACTGACAGTGTGGAAACAGTGACCTCCAGTCGCGACAACAACAGGTCCCACTGACAGTGTGGAAACAGTGACCTCCAGTCGTGACAACAACAGGTCCCACTGACAGTGTGAAATTTGACTTTAGAATGTAATAACACTTTTACAGGTTGGATTTAAGAGAAACTTTGTTAAATTTAAATTTAAAAACGGAAATACAATTAGTGTTATTCTACCTACTTCTGAAAGTTATATAATAATTCTCACAGGACTGCAGTCATATCAATCATAACAGTGTATGCTATTCAATTTGTTTGTAATCCTATGAGAATTATAGGATCATAACTTTCTAAAGAAAGCAGTGTGATGCTTAATGAAGTTTAAATCAATATACTTTTTCTGTGGATTTGGACAAATGTTTACCCACTTTTGATAAAGTCTGCCACTGAAGAATCCGTAACATCTACACCACTGCGCTTCAGGATGGCTTCTGCTACCATTGTAGACCTTTGGCTAATTTCCAATTTCACTTTAACCTTCTGTTGACCGTACTTGTCTATAATATCCGCTGCAAAAGCCTCAGAACTTAAATTCAAGTCAGATTTCTTCTTGCTATTCATGTTAGTATTCAGATGTTGATAGATGTCATTATGATTGAATTTCTGAAAAGAAAAATGGAGAATTGAAACAAGGGCTTTCTGAATAGTTAAAAAGAGAATTGGCAAAAAAAATCTAAGTGTCGAGGCCATCCTAGGTGCTGTGCATGGAGAAAAGCAAATATTATATAAATATAAAATGGCATGTTATAAGACATTTTCATTGTTTTTAAGTGCATTCCTAAATGTTTTACTGATGATTATCCGAAATAGTGTCAGTTATGAACAACCAGAGTTCAAACTATTAGTAGCTAAAAAATATTGTTTTTCTTGAAAAAAAAGTGTGTTCGAACTATCCGCGTGTTCGAACTAACCGGAGGTTTACCATAGTTACTGATGACTTGGCCTACCGTATCTGTTCTGGTGACTTGTTGAATCACACGTTCCTGTTATATACTTTGTGCAAGCATTTCACTATCAACTGATTTCAAACATGAAACCTCTTTATTGATATCGGAATCTGATCTGTTGTGAAAACAAGCTAACGTTAGGTTTCGCCCCATCATCATTTCAACCAACTCAACCAGCACGGCCATTTTTGTGTGGCCCATTTCTCAGAAATGACGAACCAATCGGAAGTATTCTACTTTCATTTTAAGTATCGAATGTAAAAACAATCAGAGATTTCACTTATCGATTTCCTATTGGAAAATCTGAGACTAACTACAATATTCGATGGCCGAAGACCATTTTTATCAACTCTTAGAGCTCGAGGTGACTTTCCAATGTCGCATCAACTAGAGTGTATATGAGTTACCTCCCCTTGCACAAACCAGGAGGCAAACGTAACAATTTGCACAGAAAATAGTGATTACTCAGGGATATTGTGACTGATTTAAGCTGTTTTTCTATAACTTATTTAAATTCAACAAATGTCTTCAAACAAAATCTTAATTATTAATTTTATGGAAGATAAGTAATCTGGTCATACAACACTAATTCAGCTATCAAAATATTTGTTTTGTTTCGTAAATCTTGAGCATTATTTTATTATTATTTTATTTTGATTAAGTGTATGCATTGTCTACTGTTTCCACCAAATCAACATTTAGATAAAGTCAGCATAGCGTGTCGAGTATAGTCATTACCAGGGAAGAAGGGAGCCCGGAATCTTGTCAACTATAGAGGGCAACAGTGCAGAAAGACTTAAAACTAAATCTTTGACAGGAGTTTAAGTGTCACCACACTAAATGTCCACACCTGGACACAGTAGCATGCCAGTCTATCTTGTCACATTATAAAAGCAATCACCTTACCAGAATTTCCAAAAATTACAGAAAGGAAAATTTCGTGAAATTCTGAGGTGTCCTTCATAGATCAAAAATCATCATAGTGTAATACTTTTGAAATTTTCGTTAGATAGAATCATGGAATCTTAAATAAATCTTTCCTAAAAATTCTGAGGTGTCCTCAATAGGTCAATAGCATTACAGTGGACTACTTACAAAGTACTTCATCCTGTGCTTGACACCAGATAGATGATTAAGCAGAGTGTTCTTATCACACTTGGATTCACACAGGTTACAAACGTATCTGGGATTCCCCTCTTCAGGCTGGAATTCAGTCACATACTGTAGGCCTGCAACAACACACAGTAAACACACGGTTACATTGCATCAGAAGTGTCCTTTAAGATCATCCATCAAGATAAAACTCCAGGTCAAAGTCATCTTTCTATATCAAAAACTAAGGTCAAGGTCATTAATCAAGGTCACTCGTTGGTCTGGGGAAATATCCTGGGTCAATGTCTACAATTGATCCAATTGTATAATTCAGGGGCAAGGTCATATGCTACGGTAAAACTCTTAGGTCAAGGTCATCCAGGTAAAATATATAGGTCAAGTTCATCCATCAAGTGTGAAGGCCATACGTCTAGGTAAAACTCAGGTCAGCTGTACAGATTTAAGTCAAGGTCAATGTCATTCATCCAGAATAATATCATGGGTCAAATTCTGATCATATTACTGCAGGGTCAAATTAAACTTCACATTAACATTTTTCTTATATATAAGGTAGGTTATATCAATATTATGCTGTGAAAGAATACCATAACAAAGGAATTCATGCACGAATGATTGCCACAAGTCACATGGTACTTGATGACATATGATGGTTGTTATTGCTGAATCAGATGAATCTAGACATATGGAGTACCAGATAGATCTGTATGACTAACCTATTAAATAAGTATTGCTTTTTTCAAGAGTTTTAGTGATCATGGCTTCTATAGATACGTCAATCAATTTGGGCCGCGTTTCATTAGCCTTCGTCTTGGACACCACAGCTGAAAGCAAAAAACAATTAAATGTTAAATATATCTATAGGATACTGATCAATTCCCTTCAAGCTATCAGGATCTTGATTAATCTTAAAGAGTAATTCATAGACTATTTTGAGTAAACAAAAATCTTCTGTTATGTCTTTTGTTGCATTCAACAATAAAGTTTGACTTTTATTGTCTTTTTCCTTCAAGAACTATTTAACTTTCCTGTTTCTTCCAACAGTGTAAAACATATTACCTTGAGATGTCTGGAAATATAACGATACAATGAAAATTATGACTAAAAATAACTCCTGTTTCAAATCAAAATTTTAAAGCATCAATATTGCAATAGTTAGGATTCAAAATTATAGCAGTATCACCACTGTAATATCAAAAACAAATTCTGTGATGTTTCATCTCAATACAAAAATTCTCAATATACTGCTGTAATTCCAAAATGTCCATTAAGCCAGGTTTCATCCAAAGTCTGTTATGACCAGCTTCATTGAAGTCAAACACAAAGTCCAGTTTATCCAGGTTTCAAATCAGTAATTCATCCAGTTTTCCCACAGAAATCAAGTTTAGCCAGGTTTCCTACAGAAATCACGTTTTGCCAGGTTTCCTACAGAAATCACGTTTTGCCAGGTTTCCTACAGAAATCACGTTTTGCCAGGTTTCCTACAGAAATCAAGTTTTGCCAGGTTTCCTACAGAAATCAAGTTTAGCCATGTTTCCTACAGAAATCAAGTTCTGCCAGTTTCCTACAGAAATCAGCTTTAGCCAGATTTTCCACAGAAAGCCGGTTTAGCCAGTTTTCCTACAGAAATCAGGTTTAGCCAGGTTTCTCACTGAAATCAGGTTTTGCTAAGTTTTCCACAATGACTTATTGCAGAACTTTTAAAACACACATAATACATACAGATATAATTCCCAACACCAATTTCAATGTTTTCTCTCATTCTCAGCAATTCTTCATTCAAAACATACTCCAATCTACTCTTTACCAAACACAGAAGAAAACCCCAATCCTGTTTTTGCCGGGGATTAGCGTTGAGACAGTTTGAAATTACAATGGTGTAATAGATCAATCTTTATAGTACATTATATAAAACACCTATCCAGCGATATGTCCATGTCTGGCAATAAGCCCATCAACATTAATTGCAGTTGTTTATAATTCCTAACAAATTATTTCATTGTTTTGCAACAAGTCCACCTTCTACTTTAAGTTATCGTGATCTCACCCGGGCTTATTTTAGGATAAATATGGTAGACATATCTACTGTTTCATCAATATTTGTAGGAGTAATGAGGAGCTTATTAGAGAATGATGAAACATTATGTTTACTAAATGCAACAGACATGGTGGGCTTATTACCGGACAATAAAACAGTATTTTTATCAACCTGTAATAGAAATGCTGGGTTTGTTACCAGATAGAAACAGTTTTATGAAATATAATTTACAAAAACCAACACGCAAACAATACCAAGATTATGAATTTTCATTTTATTTTAACTTTTTATTAAATTTTCACTGTTTTTCCTCTGAAAATTCAACCACAATAACAGAGTATATTAACTTCCACAGTAATGTTCAGAGTGAATGTTTTTAGGGGGAAAAAAAATCATACTCATAATATCAAAATCAGTGCTTAAATCATATATGGAAACTAAATAGGATAAAAAATCGAAATAATTTGAAAACTCAATTTAAAAAATATAAGATATTAAGAGAAACATAGTACAAAAAGATGTAAAAGAAAATGAATATTTTTTTTAAACACATTATAATCATACAAAATATTCTGGTATGGAAGTCAAATGAAAAAAAAAAAGAAGAAAAAAAAAATCTTTCCTGGACTAATGAAATAAATGAAGAAAATGAAGAAATATCTCGAGAGATTAATTGTTAGGAATTACGTACACTTTGTGTATACTGTCGCAAATTTCACTCACAAATAAAACATGATGCAAAAATATATCCAATTAATTAATTAATTGTTTTATTGTAAATATTATTTCTTGAACAAGAATTTTTTTCTTCTGAAATCTATTTAATTCACTTCTCTGAAAAACAAGGAATGGGAAATTCTGGCAGTCAATAAAAAAAGAAAGTATCCCAAAATTGTGTGATATAATTTTGCATATATCCACTTACATATGCAATATACCACACTTTTTGGGTAAGACATCGTAACATTGATGAATGTTGCTCAACACATTTTAAATCTGTCTTGTACATGTGATGTACAAGGTTCTGTGGAAATCGGAGATGTAATTGGCAGCTGACAAGATACCACATATGAGAACAGTTTGTTTGTTACCATGACGATATTTGTTGAAATGATTCTGGAAAATAAAAGAAATCCTGAAAACACTGCTAATTAACGCTAGGCTGTGTCAAATTTCTTCAAGTTTGGCCAAGCCCAATACAGGTGTAATCTGATAGTTTAAGCTTGTGTGTTCCAAAATCTCTTGCTTAATCATGCTAATCAGACTTTGGGTAATTTTGTGTTATGTTATCATCATATCATAATATAAGGGATGTTCAACAAACTGAAAATAAAACTTTTTTCCATGGAAATGCAAATTGAACAAAACATATTTGCAAGACCACTTTATCTGGAAGGAACTCCACATTTAAGACCATGAATTTAATTTAGAAACAAAATATCAGACTTATTTACTATTCGTAATGTCTAAAACTAAATTAATGTGGTCTCTTTTTTCTGGTGGTTTAATTAGGACACAATAAACTAGAACTGTCGCCAGGATGGCTAACTAATACCCCCGCAATCTGCACGAGTCAATGGTGAATTGGAACTGTTAATTAAAGGCTAACTAAGATAACCCAGTAATATAGTGACCAGTTGCCATAGCAACCATAATTTTGAAAAAAAAGAAAGTGGCATGCACATCTACACATGGTCCTCTATATTTGTGTGAAGTTTCATTGAAATCGGCCTTTTGGTTTAGGAGGAGTTGTCCAGACAAACTTAAAGTTATGGTTCTTATCAGAAAACCTGTTTATAGAGACCAGTTGCCATAGCAACCATAATTTTGTGAAAAATAAAGTGGCATGCACATCTACACATGGTCCTCTATATTTGTGTGAAGTTTCATTGAAATCGGCCTTTTGGTTTAGGAGGAGTTGTCCAGACAAACTTAAAGTTATGGTTCTTATCAGAAAACCTGTTTATAGAGACCAGTTGCCATAGCAACCATAATTTTGTGAAAAATAAAGTGGCATGCACATCTACTCATGGTCCTCTATATTTGTGTGAAGTTTCATTGAAATCGGCCCTTCGGTTTAGGAGGAGTTGTCTGGACAAACTTTAAGTTATGGTTCTTATCAGAAAACCTGTTTATAGTGACCAGTTGCCAGAACAACCATAATTTTGAGAAAAATAAAAAGGCATGCACATCTACACATGGTCCTCTATATTTGTGTGAAGTTTCATTGAAATCGGCCTTTCGGTTTAGGAGGAGTTGTCTGGACAAACTTAAAGTTATGGTTCTTATCAGAAAACCTGTTTATAGTGACCAGTTGCCATAGCAACCATAATTTTGAAGAAAAATAAAAAGGCATGCACATCTACACATGGTCCTCTATATTTGTGTGAAGTTTCATTGAAATTGGCCGTTTAGTTTAGGAGGAGTTGTCCGGACAAACTTAAAGTTATTGTTCTTATCGGAAAACCTGTTTATAGTGACTAGTTGCCATAGCAACCATAATTTTGAGAAAAATAAAGTGGCATGCACATCTACACATGATCATTAATATTTGTGTGAAGTTTCATCGGAATTGGCCCATCGGTTTAGGAGGAGTTGTCCGGACAAAATGCGTCTACAGACAGACGGACGGACAACCTGATTCCAGTATACCTCCCCCCCCCCCCTAACTTCGTTGCGGGGGTATAATTAATTATAAGGGTAGTCTGAAATGCAGACAGTTTTATGTTTGACACACATTTTCACATGCTGCCGATGGCTTAAGAGTTCACAGAAATTGATCATGTTTTACTGATGTTTGTACATATGTTTGCATGATCTGTAGAGATACACCAAAAGTGATGATGTTTTAAACATGTTGGTACATATGTTTGCATGATATGTAGAGATACACCAAAAGTGATGATGTTTCCCACATATTTACACACAAACCGCAATTCCAGTAGTAATTGTGTCCTGGAAACTGTTGAGCTGGAAAGAATATCTGTCTACATAATTATACAAATGTCACACATAGTGGGATAAAATAAACAATAACACTTAATAATCTCCGTAAATTTTAACCATTGATGAATATCCTACTGAATTGTTACATGTTTTCTCAAACTCCGGAGTTAAAAAAAATGGAGGTGAATGAAAAGGTTATACAAATTTCCAATACAGATCAAAATTTGAGAAGCAAAAAGGATGACTTTTTTTCATGAACCATGTGAAACAGAAAAATTGACATTTTATGCATTTGTGGCTCTGAGGTGTACCAAGAGGTCCCGTTGGTCTGTATCGCTCACTTGGTCTGCAGCTTATAAAGTGATATCTACAACACTAAATTAATAACTTTTCTTCTCAGAAATTCCTACATGTCAAGTATAATTCTGGGACTCTGATATTCATGAGCATTTAATTAAATATTTTAACAAGAGATCCCAGAGGGATCTTGGCGCCCACCATTGAATGATCTTCATAGGTTCCATGTCAGATTGATCTTTTCTCTACTTTTCCCTTCATTTTACTAATCTGTGCAAATTGAGACATCCCTCCAGTACTTTTCAAACAAGGGAATCCTAGCTATATAAGAAATTTGAGATTTAACGATAATGGCTGTTTGTTTGCCAGGTTGTTTTCAGGACAGACTGGTCCAAAAATGCAATAGAAGGGACCAAGGGGAACCTACTTATGAAATTTGAGAAAGATCCCTTAAATACTTTCTCAAAAATAGTGATAACAAACTTCAATTGTCAAAATCCAAGATGGCTTCCTGTCGGCCATGTTGTTTTCAGATTGGTCTCAAAACGCAATATGCATAAGTAGGCACCAAGGGAAACTTACATATGAAATTTGAGAAAGATCCCTTAAATACTTTCTCAGAAATAGTGATAACAAACTTCAATTGTCAAAATCCATGATGGCTGCCTGTCGGCCATGTTGTTTTCAGATTGGTCTCAAAACGCAATATACATAACAAGGCACCAAGGGAAACTTACATATGAAATTTCAGAAAGATCCATTCAGTACATTCTCAGAAATAGCGATAACAAACTTCAATTGTCAAAATCCAAGATGGCTGCCTGTCGGCCATGTTGTTTTCGGATTGATCTCAAAAAGCAATATGCATAACTAGGCACCAAGGGGAACCTACATATGAAATTTGAGAAAGATCCATTCATTACTTTCTCAGAAATAGCGATAACAAACTTCAATTGTCAAAATCCAAGATGGCTTCCTGTCGGCCATGTTGTTTTCAGATTGGTCTCAAAATGCAATATGCATAGCTAGGCACCAAAGGAAACTTACATATGAAATTTCAGAAAGATCCATTCAGTACATTCTCAGAAATAGTGATAACAAACTTCAATTGTCAAAATCAAAGATGGCTGCCTGTCGGCCATGTTGTTTTCCGATTGGTCTCAAAATGCAATATGCATAACTAGGCACCAAGGGAAACTTACATATGAAATTTCAGAAAGATCCATTCAGTACATTCTCAGAAATAGTGATAACAAACTTCAATTGTCAAAATCCAAGATGGCTGCCTGTCAGCCATGTTGTTTTCAGATTGATCTCAAAAAGCAATATGCATAACTAGGCACCAAGGGGAACCTACATATGAAATTTGAGAAAGATCCATTCATTACTTTCTCAGAAATAGCGATAACAAACTTCAATTGTCAAAATCCAAGATGGCTGCCTGTCGGCCATGTTGTTTTCCGATTGGTCTCAAAACGCAATATGCATAACTAGGCACCAAGGGAAACTTACGTATGAAATTTCAGAAAGATCCCTTAAATACTTTCTCAGAAATAGTGATAACAAACTTCAATTGTCAAAATCCAAGATGGCTGCCTGTCGGCCATGTTGTTTTCAGATTGGTCTCAAAACGCAATATACATAACAAGGCACCGAGGGAAACTTACATATGAAATTTCAGAAAGATCCATTCAGTACATTCTCAGAAATAGCGATAACAAACTTCAATTGTCAAAATCCAAGATGGCTGCCTGTCGGCCATGTTGTTTTCGGATTGATCTCAAAAAGCAATATGCATAACTAGGCACCAAGGGGAACCTACATATGAAATTTGAGAAAGATCCATTCATTACTTTCTCAGAAATAGCGATAACAAACTTCAATTGTCAAAATCCAAGATGGCTTCCTGTCGGCCATGTTGTTTTCAGATTGGTCTCAAAGCGCAATATGCATAACTAGGCACCAAGGGGAACCTTCATATGAAATTTGAGAATGATCCCTTCAGTACTTTCTCAGAAATAGCGATAACAAACTTCAATTGTCAAAATCCAAGATGGCTGCCTGTCGGCCATGTTGTTTTCTGATTGGTCTCAAAAAGCAATATGCATAACTAGGCACCAAGGGGAACCTACATATGAAATTTGAGAAAGATCCCTTCAGTACTTTCTGAGAAATAGCGATAACAAGAATTGTTTACGGACGGACGGACGGACGGACGGACGGACGACGGACCACGGACGCAGGGCGATTTGAATAGCCCACCATCTGATGATGGTGGGCTAACAAATCTAACCACAGTGACTTTAAAAATTCATCTAGGCCATTTATCTGAACAAACCAAACCTATAGACCTTCACCTTTGCATGCTTTTGAGAAAATATTTATGATCCTTCTCTTTCAGATATTTAGAACAAAACAATTTTAAGTTTTTAACCCATAATTTTGAAACCAAGGTCATTCTCTTGAACAAACATTGTAGCTCTCCATCTCAGCATGCTAATGACCCAATATCCTTGCCCTCGGCCTATTGGATATTGAGAAAAGTTGATTCATATTCCAATAAATTTGACCCCTGTGACATTGAAAGTAGCTATAGGTAAAGTTCATTTGTTGAACAAACACGATAGCCTTCCATTCCAGCCCAGCATGCTGCTGGTCCAATATCATTGCCCTATGCCTTTTGGTAATGCCATGATGTCATTTAAATGGAAAATTAAGCTGGACGCCCTGGACAGACGACAGATGGATGAAGCACTATGGCATAAGCTCACTTTCCCTTCAGGGAGTTGAGCTCAAAAGGTATTGCAGCTTTACACACCATTCAGCCTTAACATACTACAGTATTAGTTTATACATTTAAATAAAATGTAAATCAGTACTTACCAGAGTCGTCTTCGTTTAGTTTTGTTACTTTCTGTGTGAAACAAATATATAAAGATAAAATAAATACATGCATACAAAATTTCTCTTTATTTTCTTCTTTCTCTCTCTCTCAATACATTTTTACCAACTTTTGGCAACTTACCTTTAAAATGTTGTTTTAATATTACACTGATCAATAAACATTTTTCATAAAATAAAGATTACTAATTAATTTCACAGAAGAAAGATTCTTTATAAAGAATCTGATGAAAGAAGCACCAATAATTTTCAAATTTGTCTTACAAATTTGAAAGACTTGGTCAATATTCTTTGTCTAGTACAAAGAATCTTGGACATACTTTCATCACCTTATAAATCCTAGAATACAAATTCTCCTTCATTACAGTGTTGTATATTCTTGCGGTGTTCAGTGTTTAAGGGTACTGTGTTCTGTGTTTAAGGATACTGTGTTCAGTGTTCAAGGATACTGTGTTCTGTGTTTAAGGATACTGTGTTCAGTGTTTAAGGATACTGTGTTCAGTGTTTAAGGATACTGTGTTCAGTGTTTAAGGATACTGTGTTTGGTGTTTAAGGGTACTGTGTTCAGTGTTTAAGGATACTGTGTTCAGTGTTGATACTGTGTTCAGTGTTTAAGGATACTGTGTTCTGTGTTGATACTGTGTTCAGTGTTTAAGGATACTGTGTTCAGTGTTTAAGGATACTGTGTCCGGTGTTGATACTGTGTTCAGTGTTAAAGGATAATGTGTTCAGTGTTTAAGGATACTGTGTTCAGTGTTGATACTGTGTTCAGTGTTGATACTGTGTTCAGTGTTGATACTGTGTTCGGTGTTTAAGGATACCTTGTCCAGTGTTGATACTGTGTTCAGTGTTAAAGGATAATGTGTTCAGTGTTTAAGGATACTGTGTTCAGTGTTTAAGGATACTGTGTTCAGTGTTTAAGGATATTGTGTTCTGTGTTTAAGGATACTGTGTTCAGTGTTTAAGGATACTGTGTTCTGTGTTTAAGGATACTGTGTTCAGTGTTGATACTGTGTCCGGTGTTGATACTGTGTTCAGTGTTTAAGGATACTGTGTTCAGTGTTTAAGGATACTGTGTTCAGTGTTTAAGGATACTGTGTTCAGTGTTTAAGGATACTGTGTTCAGTGTTTAAGGATACTGTGTTCAGTGTTTAAGGATACTGTGTTCAGTGTTTAAGGATACTGTGTTCAGTGTTTCAGGATACTGTGTTTAGTGTTTAAGGATACTGTGTCCGGTGTTGATACTGTGTTCAGTGTTTAGGGATACTGTGTTCAGTGTTTAAGGATACTGTGTTCGGTGTTGATACTGTGTTCAGTGTTTAAGGATACTGTGTTCAGTGTTCAAGGATACTGTGTTCAGTGTTTAAGGATACTGTGTTCGGTGTTGATACTGTGTTCTGTGTTTAAGGATACTGTGTTCAGTGTTTAAGGATACTGTGTTCAGTATTTCAGGATACTGTGTTCAGTGTTTAAGGATACTGTGTTCAGTGTTTAAGGATACTGTGTTCAGTGTTTAAGGATACTGTGTTCAGTGTTTAAGGATACTGTGTTCAGTGTTTAAGGATACTGTGTTCATTGTTTGGATACTGTGTTCAGTGTTTAGGGATACTGTGTTCAGTGTTTAAGGATACTGTGTTCAGTGTTGATACTGTGTTCAGTGTTTAAGGATACTGTGTTCATTGTTTGGATACTGTGTTCAGTGTTTAAGGATACTGTGTTCAGTGTTTAAGGATACTGTGTTCAGTGTTTAAGGATACTGTGTTCATTGTTTGGATACTGTGTTCGGTGTTTAAGGATACTGTGTTCAGTGTTGATACTGTGTTCAGTGTTGATACTGTGTTCAGTGTTTAAGGATACTGTGTTCAGTGTTGATACTGTGTTCAGTGTTTAAGGATACTGTGTTCAGTGTTTAAGGATACTGTGTTCAGTGTTTAAGGATACTGTGTTCAGTGTTTAAGGATACTGTGTCCGGTGTTGATACTGTGTTCATTGTTTGGATACTGTGTTCGGTGTTTAAGGATACTGTGTTCGGTGTTCAAGGATACTGTGTTCATTGTTTGGATACTGTGTTCAGTGTTTAAGGATACTGTGTTCAGTGTTGATACTGTGTTCAGTGTTTAAGGATACTGTGTTCATTGTTTGGATACTGTGTTCGGTGTTTAAGGATACTGTGTTCGGTGTTCAAGGATACTGTGTTCAGTGTTTAAGGATACTGTGTTCGGTGTTCAAGGATACAGATCTATTGAATGTACAGAAAATGTATGATCTATGAAAGTACATATATGTATGTGTTTTACTCTCAATGAATGTATGTTTGTTTTCACTGGTAGATAAATGAACATATGTAGGTACAAACTAATAAACAAAACAGAAACAACATACCCTGGAAGTGAATTTCATTTATTCAATCAAGATCCTCAGTGGAATATAATGTATAACTCATTACCCAGCGATGTATTACCGTATATGGCTTTAAACCACAGTAATAAACCAATTCAATTTATGATTTGGTTTAAATGCATATGTGGTTTAAGTACTGGTAAACCCATTAAATTCCTGTTTGATTTGATGCTTTTCTGATTTAATTTACTGCAACCAAAATTATTTCTGATTTGGTTAAACTTAGATGTGATTTAAATCAAAGTTAACCAATTCAATATCTGATTTGGTTAAACGCAGATGTGATTTAAATCAAAGTTAACCAATTCATTTTCTGATTTGGGTAACACAGATGTGATTTAAATCAAAGTTAACCAATTCAATATCTGATTTGGTTAAATATAGATTTGATTTAAATAAAAAGTAACCAATTCATTTTCTGATTTGGGTAACACAGATGTGATTTAAGTCTTGGCTAACAGATCAGTTTTGAGTCAACAATTTATTTTATAAACATTTAACTCAGCATGATGTTCTAATGGTTATTTTTACCTGTAGGTGTCAATTGGAGATTTTGTTAAATGCATATAACTTATTATAACAAATCCAGGAAAACAGACTAAATTTCTGATTTGGTTAACGCATCAATTTCAAATCCTCTAAAATAAATTCAATTTCTGATTTGTTTAAAAACTAATGTGATTTAAATCAACATTAACCCATTCAATTTCCGATTTGGTTAAATGCATATTTGATTTAAATCAAAATTAACAAATTCAATTTCTGATTTAGTTAAATGTAGTATATATGTGATTTAAATCAAAGTTAACCAATTCAATATCTGATTTGGTTAAACGCAGATGTGATTTAAATCAAAGTTAACCAATTCAATATCTGATTTGGTTAAACGCAGATGTGATTTAAATCAAAGTTAACCAATTCAATTTCTGATTTGGTTAAACGCAGATGTGATTTAAATCAAAGTTAACCAATTCAATTTCTGATTTGGTTAAACGCAGATGTGATTTAAATCAAAGTTAACCAATTCAATATCTGATTTGGTTAAACGCAGATGTGATTTAAATCAAAGTTAACCAATTCAATATCTGATTTGGTTAAACGCAGATGTTATTTAAATCAAAGTTAACCAATTCAATTTCTGATTTGGTTAAACGCAGATGTGATTTAAATCAAAGTTAACCAATTCAATTTCTGATTTGGTTAAACGCAGATGTGATTTAAATCAAAGTTAACCAATTCAATATCTGATTTGGTTAAACGCAGATGTGATTTAAATCAAAGTTAACCAATTCAATATCTGATTTGGTTAAACGCAGATGTGATTTAAATCAAAGTTAACCAATTCAATTTCTGATTTGGTTAAACGCAGATGTGATTTAAATCAAAGTTAACCAATTCAATTTCTGATTTGGTTAAACGCAGATGTGATTTAAATCAAAGTTAACCAATTCAATATCTGATTTGGTTAAACGCAGATGTGATTTAAATCAAAGTTAACCAATTCAATTTCTGATTTGGTTAAACGCAGATGTGATTTAAATCAAAGTTAACCAATTCAATATCTGATTTGGTTAAACGCAGATGTGATTTAAATCAAAGTTAACCAATTCAATTTCTGATTTGGTTAAACGCAGATGTGATTTAAATCAAAGTTAACCAATTCAATATCTGATTTGGTTAAACGCAGATGTGATTTAAATCAAAGTTAACCAATTCAATATCTGATTTGGTTAAACGCAGATGTGATTTAAATCAAAGTTAACCAATTCAATTTCTGATTTGGTTAAACGCAGAATGTGATTTAAATCAAAGTTAACCAATTCAATATCTGATTTGGTTAAACGCAGATGTGATTTAAATCAAAGTTAACCAATTCAATTTCTGATTTGGTTAAACGCAGATGTGATTTAAATCAAAGTTAACCAATTCAATATCTGATTTGGTTAAACGCAGATGTGATTTAAATCAAAGTTAACCAATTCAATATCTGATTTGGTTAAACGCAGATGTGATTTAAATCAAAGTTAACCAATTCAATTTCTGATTTGGTTAAACGCAGATGTGATTTAAATCAAAGTTAACCAATTCAATTTCTGATTTGGTTAAACGCAGATGTGATTTAAATCAAAGTTAACCAATTCAATATCTGATTTGGTTAAAGTGGTGTGCTACTTCAACCGTGATAAAAGGATATTCAATTTTTCGACAGCAAACATTTCAATTAATAATTTGAGCTAATACATGAGAACATTGTGATTTAAACAATGTTTTCTTTAATTTGTATGAGGTTTGACATCCCTCCAACAGTCAGTCAGATCATATAGAGACAAATGAAATATATCAGTGACCTTGACATTTGACCTAATTCTTTCAGTACTGACAGGTGTTTACAATTTTGAAATTTGTCCACTAGACCAAGGGCTATATCACCCCATTTTCACAAGACCTAATATGAATATAGAGCTACCATCAAGACTTAAAGTCCCACACACAATTTTATAGTATTGTTGACATATTCGACGAGATTCAGTACTAAAATCTTTAAATTTCTTCAGATGAAACCACTGATAAAAATGATTTAACTGTAACAGTTATAGATTAAAGATTTTTTAAACCTTATCAATTAAATAATCATTATTTTCAACAACATTTCTTGCATGAGAATTAGATCAAGGATATGGGCAGAAAGTCAACATCATTTTTGGATTTGTAAAAACTGTCAAGTTTATTAGAATGTACTATGATTATAAAGCAGCATCTCTTTTCTGTAATTTGATACGTACGATTCCCTGACTCGCTGTTCAGGAAAAAGATACACAAATTACATACTGAGAATAAATACATGGTATATTCACGGTGCCGGCAGATTTCACACATTGACAATTACTTTATGACAAATCTCTATTATTCTTAGAATTTCGTTGATTCATATAGCAAAACATATTCATAAAAAACTTCATATATAATTTAAACAAGTATAGTATAGATCAGTTTTCAACTTTTTATTTCTTTTTATTTGTTTCAAAAATAGATATATCATTTATATCAGAGGTCATTTCTACGAGAAACTTACAGCAGTCTGTGCTTCAAAGGAAAAGGGAAGTAATATTTTCTTTCAAATCAGGATTTTTTTTTTCAGTTTGGGAAAGTAATGCAGATTTTGCTGGACAAAAATAATTACTGTAGACCCTTTTTCTGTGGTTGTCATTTCTTCTGTGAATGACGATGACTGTTTTATTTTTTTATTTTTATTTTTTATCGTACCACACTCACCAGATAAATTTTCAATACAGTATAGCAATTGTACACACATTGTAACACTATTTTCTCGTTCTCTCAACACATTGGCTCACTCTCTAGCCAACTCCAACACATTGGCTCACTCTCTAGCCAACTCCAACACATTGGCTCACTCTCTAGCCAACTCCAACACATTGGCTCACTCTCTAGCCAACTCCAACACATTGGCTCACTCTCTAGCCAACTCCAACACATTGGCTCACTCTCTAGCCAACTCCAACACATTGGCTCACTCTCTAGCCAACTCCAACACATTGGCTCACTCTCTAGCCAACTCCAACACATTGGCTCACTCTCTAGCCAACTCCAACACATTGGCTCACTCTCTAGCCAACTCCAACACATTGGCTCACTCTCTAGCCAACTCTAACACATTGGCTCACTCTCTAGCCAACTCTAACACATTACACATCCTTATGCACACATTTGTTACACATTCAGTTAAAACACATTCCAGTGGACCAATTCTTGTGTGTCTGTCTGACAACTACTACCACCTGAATCAAATATGTTTCTAATTACCCTACTAATTCTTCAATAAGCTCAGAGGCTAAAATATAATCTTTGAAAGTAGGACAGAAGAGGCTGGTTTACTACAAGACATCACAATTATATAAAGCCTTTCTGGAATTTTAATTGGTGTACCGGTAAGAGAGTTCATCATTGCATTGGACAATAAAATACATGTATCTGGAGCATGTTTTAGTCCTAATTTAAAACTTTATTTAACAGGTGTGGCTTATTGTAGGATCAAAAAGGTAATTACAAAATAATCATCAACTTCAAACAAATCTCAAAATTAAAATACCTTGGTACATGTATACAAAGTACATTGAAGATCCTACAGGTCATACAAAGCACCCGAGAGGATTCTGACAAAGGCTTTTAATCAAATCACATACACACTCAACAACTGACAACAATTCAAAGTTTTCGTACTTAAACCCAAACCACATTTTCATAGCTTTCAGCCAACAACTACTGGTACCCAACCTTACCCGGTATGTCAAGTCTGATACACTGTATATAAAACTTTGTTGTATACTGCTACTGGCAGCATCTTAACATATGACATGGCTGTCTTAAACACCAATTAAAAGTCTCCTCTAGAATTAATTATCTGCTAAAATATCTAAATACACCATGATATTTAAATCTTATCACAATGAAAATATAGAATATGTAAGTTTTACATGTCTAGAATAAAATGTTCACAATATTGTGATGGAGATGAAAAATATTAAGGCTGATTTTTAAATACATGTTTGGTAATTTAACAAGGTAAAATAAGTGTGAAATAAAAAATCATTACATCCAGGGGATAGTGTATTAGATGTGAGATGATATTAAATGCCTTTATATACTCACACTTCTGTGTTTAGCACCCTCCAAATGCTGCCTCATCGGTGTTTCCCCAGAACAGGTGACATTGCAAACCTGAAATCAACAAAACATTTTATTAATTCTTCAGAATAAATGTAAATAGAGATGTATGGCTTTGAATCGGTTTCATTCACATCTAACCATAACAGATGATATGTCTAATTATCATTACATGTACATGTGTTTACATATGGAAGGTATGCATGGTTCTTCAATACTGTTTTACAATTTCAATGAAGTTTCTCTTTTAAAAATTTGCATATATTAGTAATATATTTTCTTGTTATAAACTCTTCACCCAAACCAACATCTCTTATTATAATTTTTCTTGATTTTTCGAGCCCATTGACTGGTTAGAACTGTATCTCGAGGATGTCTGTAAAAAGTGACTTGATACCTATAGAAACAAAAAAGTTGGTAAAAAAAGTGTATTGCATGGTTATAAATAGACCTCAAGGGGAATCCCTGCTGTATATCACTTTGAAGCTTGAATGGTGCATCAAGTTCATCAGAGTCAAGCACTCTGGAGACCTAGTTACGAAGCGACGCTCCTTAGGCAAAATGGACAAAGCAGAGGTAGGGCTAACAAATGACTGAAAACATCATGACTCCCCTCACTGAGTGGAGAAGAAATTAAATCTATATTGAATAACTCGGATTCAGCCATACAAAAGGGCTACAATAACAGCGGTGAAAGTACTAAGGGAGTATCCGAAGTCGAAAAATCGTTCAAACCAATTTGATGACACACCATGTATGAACAGTTCAATCATTCCATGTTTACAATAGTTTCGTTATTAAATTATTTTTGAAAATAATGTTTCAATTTAGCAAGTTTACATTAAAGAAACCAGAAAACAAATTTTGTTTTTGTTTGAATGTTTCCATTTTTTAAATTTTCAATAAAAAAAAAAAGTAATGATAACAGTAAAAGACTAATAATAAGAAATAAAAAAAAAGTTAAAGCAATTGTAGCATTTTGATTTCAGTCTATACATGGATATATCAACCTTACCAAAATCTTATAATTACATCTTTATCTAAATTGTTCAATACATACCGTATTTGACCTAATAAGGGCACCCCTACCTTTTTTCAAGGAAATAAATATTTGACTGAGTGTCAAAATAGTGTTCAAAAGTAATAATTCATGTGAAATATTTTGCTACTTTATGTGTTCAATTTTCTTCAGCAAATTATAAGTAACTGGAACACATGTTTTCGCCACATTTTGTGTATTCCTACAGGCTACAGATGACATGTCAGTGCAAAGAGCACCCAAAACTAAACACACATACAAATAATAACTTACCATCTTTATTTGAAGATAAAGTAAAGACTTCATTCTTGTTGATAAATAACTTTTGTTCAGAACAGAAAGCTAGTAAAAGACATTGTAAATCAATTATTAGGTCAAAGAAAACGATGTCTGATATGATCTGGGAAATCACCTGTTTCTATAAATAGAACACAAAAGAGTTCCATTTGAACATAAATGGTGGAACACACGTTTTCTGGTCTAAAGATCAGCTGGCATGGTTTACAAGTTTACAGGAGTATTCAAGTGATGTTTAAGCTTAATATATGATAATGAATAGATATCTTCATCTGGAATATTTTTATGACTGAATATTTTACCGTTTCCACAACCTTGGGTATTCTGCTATAAGGTATAGTCTGTTTCATAAAACTTCAGAATAACTAATCTTAATAAGGGCGCCCCCACTGTCAATTACCCGCGCCCTGCGCCCTTATTAGGTCAAATACGGTACTTTATTTCTATTAGCCATTAAACATTGTTTCAATATAATACATGTACGCATTTTCCAAAATGTTACTATTATGTATACCAAATCATTGTCACCATTGATGCTCTTCTCAAAAAATGATATTGTGCTGCTGTAAAACTGTATTTATAATTGATGGTTTTACTGTATATTTCATGTACTTATAATATGCAAAAGGATGAATAAAAAGATTTTAAAACTGAAAATCTTATAATTGTATATCAATTTGATGTTGTATCTATTGGTTGTCTGTTTGGTTATGTATAAATTTAGAATCTGTGATAGAGAGCAGCAGTCAAACTTAAGCCTGATATTATCCACTTTCCTTTAATGAAGTAAAAGAATTTCCTATCCGAGTTTAACTTATTTTTTGTCCCACTGGAAAACATCATCAGATTTAAAGAACAAGGGCCCAATGGGCCCAAATCGCTCACCTGCAATGCAGTGATCTTTTCATATATGGATCCTGCAGTTATTTGAAAGCATGCTACAGGACCAATATAATGTCTCTCTGCACTTTGGCTTTTCACTAAAAGTCATTTAAAGATTTAAGCATACTTGATCGACGTGACCTTGAATGAAGGTCAAGGTCATTCATTTGAACAAACTTGGTAGCCCTTTACCCCAGCATGCTACAGACCCAATATCAACTCCCTGGGACTCTTGGTTATTGAGAAGAAGTTGTTTAAAGATTTTAGCCTTTTTGACCCCTGTGACCTTGAATGAAGGTCAAGGTCATTCATTTGAACAAACTTTGTAGCCCTTTACCCCAGCATGCTACAGACCCAATATCAACTCTCTGGGACTCTTGGTTATTGAGAAGAAGTCGTTTAAAGATTTTAGCCTTTTTGACTCCTGTGACCTTGAATGAAAGTCAAGGTCATTCATTTGAACAAACTTGGTAGCCCTTCACCCCAGCATGCTACAGGCCATATATTAGGTCTCTGGGACTCTTGGTTATTGAGAAGAAGTCGTTTAAAGATTTTAGCCTTTTTGACTCCTGTGACCTTGAATGAAAGTCAAGGTCATTCATTTGAACAAACTTGGTAGCTCTTTACCCCAGCATGCTACAGGCCAAATATTAGGTCTCTGGGACTGTTGGTTATCGAGAAGAAGTCGTTTAAAGATTTTAGCCTTTTTGGCCCCTGTGACCTTGAATGAAGGTCAAGGCCATTCATTTGAACAAAATTGGTAGCCCTTTACCGCAGCATGCTACAGACCCAATATCAACTCCCTGGGACTCTTGGTTATTGAGAAGAAGTCGTTTAAAGATTTTAGCCTTTTTGACTCCTGTGACCTTGAATGAAAGTCGAGGTCATTCATTTGAACAAACTTGGGAGCCCTTCACCCCAGCATGCTACAGGCCAAATATTAGGCCTCTGGGACTCTTGGTTATTGAGAAGAAGTCGTTTAAAGATTTTAGCCTTTTTGACTCCTGTGACCTTGAATGAAAGTCAAGGTCATTCATTTGAACAAACTTGGTAGCCCTTCACCCCAGCATGCTACAGACCCAATATCAAGTCCCTGGGACTCTTGGCTATTGAAAAGAAGTCGTTTAAAGATTTTAGCCTTTTTGACTCCTGTGACCTTGAATGAAGGTCAAGGTCATTCATTTGAACAAACTTGGTAGCCCTTCACCCCAGCATGCTACAGACCCAATATCAAGTCCCTGGGTCTTTTGGCTATTTAGAAGAAGTCGTCTAATTTTTTTTTAGCCTTTTTGACTCCTGTGACCTTGAATGAAAGTCAAGGTCATTCATTTGAACAAACTTGGTAGCCCTTTACCCCAGCATGCTACAGACCCAATATCAACTCCCTGGGACTGTTGGTTGTTGAGAAGAAGTTGTTTGAAGATTTTAGCCTTTTTGACTCCTGTGACCTTGAATGAAGGTCAAGGTCATTCATTTGAACAAACTTGGTAGCCCTTCACCCCAGCATGCTACAGGCCCAATATTAGGTCTCTAGGCCTTTTGGTTATTGAGAAGAAGTTGCTTGAATGGAAAGTTGACGCCGGACGGACGGCCGGACGGCCGGACGGCCGGACGGACGACGGACGCCGCGCCACGGCATAAGCTCACTTGCCCTTCGGGCAGGTGAGCTAAAAAATCAACTCATCTTAGTTAGTCATCTTACGGTACATATCTTCGGGCTTTCTCTGGTAAATCTTAATCATCAACACTGTAATATCTTCAGGCTTTTTATGGTAAATTTTACATCTTGGGAAACAGATAACATGCTTCTCCTAACAGGTTACAGGAGAGAAACTTACCGTGCAATGTAAAAAGTTATCTGTCTTTGACACAATGTCCTCAGGAGTGTAATCCCTCTCCTCCAGTGGAATCTCTTCTTTTATATCCAAATCCATCCAGTTGTCTTCATTGTCTCTCTCCGGCAGAGGAACAGGTTCAACCTTGATGTCTTTGGTTTCCTCTTTAGCTGAAATAGGTCCAAACAAAAAGACAAATTGTAGATCATTCTCATAATATCATATTAGTGTTAGATAGGTGTTAGCTCACAAGTTATACAAAGCAGCTGGAAACCAATTAAATACAAGATATATATATATATATATGAGAAGGAAAAGCTAAAGTTCCTTTGAAGTTTTTAATATTTTTTTTTATTTTCCTACCAAGTCACCCACTCATATCTATCTTGAATTACATGTGCTCGGTTTACAGACAACACATATAGGTAAATTAAACCTACAAGATAGTCATCCATGTCATACGAGTCTTTCTTCAGTAAAATCACAATGCATGTGACACCATGACATTATAATTATGATGCAACAATTGAAACAATACAATCACAGCGCAACTAGGTGTTACATGTATCACACATGTGTTCATAAAATGGATGGTAATAGATGATAATGGATGATAATAAGTGATAATGGGTGATAATGGATGATAATGGATGATAATGTGTGATAATGGATGATAATGGATGATAATGGGTGATGATGGATGATAATGGATGATAATGGATGATAATGGATGATAATGGGTGATAATGGGTGATAATGGATGATAATGGATGATAATGGATAATAATGGATACTAATGGATGATGATGGATGATAATGGGCGATAATGGATGATAATGGATGATAATGTGTGACAATGTGTGACAATGGGTGATAATGTGTGACAATGGATGATAATGGATGATAATGGGTGATAATGGATGGTTATTGGTGATAATGTGTGACAATGGGTGATCATGGGTGATAATGGATGATAATGGATGATAATGGGTGATAATGGATGGTTATGGGTGATAATGTGTGACAATGGGTGATCATGGAAGATAAAAGATGATAATGGATGACAGTATTGCTAATTAAAAGCATTACATATCCACTATTGGCCCCAGCTAAAAATAGTAACAGTGACCTTGACTTGCAAAAACCCTGGAACTCCTAACTTGATCTGTAGCTACTCACAATTAAGTAACATAAACGTCTCCAACATACCTTGAAGCTTGACTGAAAAAAATGCTGAAAACTGAGTGGACAGACAGACAGACAGACAGATAGACAAACTGGGAGAAAACCTATGGTCCTCCAGGTTTCACGGGTAGGGGACTGATAAATCATTATTTTTCAACACTTTCAATCTTAAGAAACTTCAGCGGACTCGACCATTCATTTATCATGGGACCTCCAACATGATGATCAGTAGGGGTAACAAAATTAATCATGGAATTTTTCAGATTATTTTGGTACTTGTACTGTACTTGTATCATTGTTTTGAAGGATTTTTTTTATCTTTATATCAAACTTTTTAGTCTGTTCTTTCTTATACCTGATTTAGTGGTGACAGTGGTGAAAGGGCCCTGTTCCTCTGAAACCTCCCTCTCTTTGTTACTCTCTGCTGCCATGAGATTCTGTGTGTGAAGCATACCCCTGGTATGTTTATAAAAACTCTACAAAAAAAATACCAACAAATTTTGTCACAGTTCAATCCAGAATTCAGAAAAAAAGTCCATTTTGAAAATAAGAATCAAAGGTATGTAATAGCTGTGTTAAAAGCCCAGAGCAAAGACTACAGTCCTCTAATGTATCCAAGTACTAAAGGCAGGAGCCAAGGAGAGAGCAAGAAAACAGTTGAAACTGAAAGGTCTTCAAATATCTGTATAAATATATTATCAAATGCTTTTCCTTGATATTATGGGAAAATTTAATTGACTGAATTTGGAAAATCTTACATTAAAAAACGAACATGCTAATCATTTTATGACTGCCATCCTTTAGCTTACAAGTTTTATAATGCAGTATAAATTCTAGTTTAACATGATGGCACACACCAATTTGGACCATTCACCGTCCTTTTTTCTGATCTATTTTGTGTAATATTTGTTTTATTTTCTGTGTTTTTCGGAAGTATAAATCTATGGATATAATTGTGAATATGTTTTTATTTGTTTTTGATATTGAGTAATGAATGTATATAATGGTGTCTTCATAACGCCATGGCCAGATTAACAAGGCTAAATGATTCGATAACTGGATTCATAATGTCTGGAAAGTGGAACAACCAGATTAGTTGTGACATGAAAGTCTAATGGGATCAGTTGGAGCTTGACAGTCAGATATTAGCATTAGAGGTGTCTGGGAGTGGGATATCTAGAGAGGTGAGGGCTGGATAGTCAGATATTAGCATTAGAGGTGGCTGGAGAGTGTGATATCTAGAGAAGTAGGGGCTGGATAGTCAGATATTAGGATTAGAGATTTTCTATAAATAGTAACGGTGACCTTGACCTTGGCACCCTGAAACACGAACTCGTTCGAGGTATTCGCATGCTGGACCTATATATGAAGTTTGGTCAGTAAAAA
>NW_022983032.1:0-19614 GCF_902652985.1 Pecten maximus
GGGGGTTTTTTGGGGGGGGGGGGGCGGGTTGTGTAACATTGTTTTCTAAATTTCCAGTGATTGTTAGAGCGGCGGCTTGATTAGGGAGGAAGAGGACAGCTTCACGGGGATGAACAACGTCTAAATCTTGGAGTTACCTGGGTGTGGTTAGGGTGGGTGTTGCTGCTGGGAGCTGGGCCGGGGCTAGGTTAGTCCGAAGTTGAATCGCCACAAGGCGATATTAACAGCAAAACCATTCGGAATAGGGCTGTTGGGTGTGACTTGGGCTGGGGAGGAGCTGGAAGCAGAGTTGGGGCTAGGTGTGCCATGGGGTGGAGCTGGAAGCAGAGTTGGGGCTAGGTGTGCCATGGGGTGGAGCTGGAAGCAGAGTTGGGGCTAGGTGTGCCATGGGGTGGAGCTGGAAGCAGAGTTGGGGCTAGGTGTGCCATGAGGTGGAGCTGGAAGCAGAGTTGGGGCTAGGTGTGCCATAAGTAAGTAACGTTATCACCAACTACTACAATATTATTACATTACATTGTTAACCTGAGTCATATATACAGGTAATGTTGTTGGTGTCGCTCGTTTTTAGTTTAAACCGTGTTTTATTTCAATTCAAGCATGTTATTACGATGAAAAATAAAGTCAAATGGAAATAGGAAAAAGTGTCACTGACGCCTATATATATCACCGTACACTAGACAGAAAATGATATACTCAGTAAGTGATTACACCATTCATACATCACTCACGTATGTATATATACCAATATCTAATGTTGTGTTTTTCCTAATTTGAGAAAAAAGTAATATAGCGACGTGTATAAATAATGTAAATACAGTACAGGTGTAATTATAAGTTATGTTTTCTGCAAGGAAACATCACGCTTTCCATCTCTTTCGATCTTTTTAATTGTAAATTCGATGGAGCAGAGAAGACGCTCATCATTCCGGAACATAATGTCTTATTTCCCCCGGGCGTTTAGTTTAAACATATTTTATTTGAAAACAAGAAATATCTTTTAAAAAGATAAACGGCATAGTTTTAATGCTGGTGGTTATAATGTAAAACTGCAGGTGAAATAAATTAACGAACTTATTAATAAATGCGTTTCAGCATGGATAACAAAATTATATAAGTTTGAATCATTTTTGGTGATAATAAGACTGCATTTGTATCAGGAATATGATTTTATTGATATTTCATTTTAATAGATACATCCACTTATCAGCTTGCATTCAATCTTAACTTTGTTTGGTCTTTAACTGCATATCTGCATTTTGCATTTACCGCTACATTGACCAATCACATACTTCAGCTTGACCAGTAACGCCACCTTTAGCGTCATATCCGTGGCAAAAAGAAAATTATACGGCTATGCCGAAAAAAGTCCAAAAGGATTAGGACACGCGCGCAAGCAATAACCTCATCATTGTATCTGGTAATTAAATATCAACATGAGTAACACAGTGGCTACTTATTCCATTTTCAACAGGTATAACAGAATATTCTAACACATGAATAGTATCTATGACAAAGATCTGATTAATCAGAGCAGAGGCGTATATATCATGATATACAAGTCTCTGATCAGAGTCTGTGTTCGTAGAATAAATATTCATATATTGCAGACATTGCTCTCTGACGTCTAACTGTCAGAAATCGTCAGTCGTCGTCCAGGGTACGTGGTTACGCTGTCGGGATGACTCGGGTAGACTCGTTTATGACATTTTAATTCATTAATACTCAAAACATATATATGATTTGAAAATAAGGTAAGAGCTCATATTAATTCTTTATAGTCAAATTAAAGAGAAACAATGTCACAAAGTCGAAATTCAAACAGATCAATATTAAAATCTCCAGGCATGACGATATTGACACATTAGTTAAAATCCCTTTCTTTATATGTAGATTTGAAATGTCCCCGGAAAACAGTATATTGGATCCTTCAGGTCGACACTACAGATAAGATAGGAAATAAGTATCACTTCAAACTTTCACCTCCATAAAAATTCTAAATCTTGCGTGAAAATTGAACGTGTGTGTTTCCATTATCTCATTGCAAAACTATAAGTTTCTTCATATTAACTCTGGTTTTATATAATCAAAATTCCTATGTTCATGTTAAGTAATAATTGCCCGAGGGAAGTCTAATGTTGATAACAATCATTTCAAATAAGATGTGATATATATAGAAGGTGTGTACTAAATCTACATCGGCTCCATAGCTCAGTTGGTTAGAGCGCCAGTCTAGTAAACTGGAGGTCGAGGGTTCGACTCCCTCTGGAGCCTTCGTTGTAGGTATTTTTATCAATCATTTTAAGAGATCAATTTCACATGGTTTTGATTTGGTGAATAGTATACTGAGAATAATTTCACAACCTCTGCAAGTAAACACATTTTTTTCCCTAAAGTATTATTTAGATTATAAAAATCGTTGATTTGATTATTACTAATTTGTGTTTGATATGTGTGTTTCTACCTTAGTTTTTTTGTTATTTTGAATTGGGTTTGAGTAATTTTAACTAAACATGAAACATTTATTTATCTAGAGTAGAAAAAGAGGTAATTTAATTATGTCAGCATATAGCTAATTAAATTGCTGGTTGAAAGTTGAGAAGTTCGGAAACACTAGTAAGTCTATATGTCAAAAAATATAACACCTGTTTGTTAATTATACGTCCCTAAACCATCAAAATGAATAAACTCAAAATTGTATGTTAGCTTCCTCATATCAGAGCCGACTGGTCGGTGTCAGATACCCTCTGTCAATCCGTGTTCCGTTTTAAATAGGCAAAACGTGTTACAGTACTGTACAGCCATTTGACTTCAATGATAATGGGAATAAAACATGTTACATCATCTTCGTCATAAGTCATTCAGATTCATAACTTCATATGTATACAGTGGAAATAAAAAGAATTCAATTCCAAACTTAGTTTCTGGTAGGTTTGTAAGCGGTTCAATGTCGTTAGTTGGATAAGTATTTTACTAAGAGTTACTTCCCTTGACAAAATTACATTTTTCGCAACTTTTTAATAATTACATTACTAATATATGTGACTTCTATATTTTTATAATTTACTAATCAAGAGTATATAAAAGTTAATATGGTTATGTAATTGATTAATCTTAGGATAACATATTGGATTTTAAATTAAACAATGAAAACAAATGAAGCACAATTTGAGTATGAACGATAGTATATGGCTATTTTCCAGATCTATTATAATTGTCTCAGTAGAGGAATTCTTACCTGCAGCCCTTTGGGCTACAGTGAGTGTGATGAAGTTGGGTTTCTGATCAGATGATTTAAAACCCACTGGAGAAAGGGCCTGCAACTCCCTATTCTTCACTTCTGACATTCCATCTGAGACATCGAAAAAGATCTGTTTCTGATCGTCTTCACTTATGATATTTCACTTGAGACGTTGGAAAGTTCTCAATAGATTATAATAGCAATGTAATATCCTTCAACTGAATAGAAATTTCTCGTTGGTAAAGAAATAATAGACATTTGATGTGCTTAATTTATTCCATACGATTCGATACGAAATGGTAGAGAAACTGACTTAAGATATCTTCAGATATTTTGTCTTTAATATAAAACTCGCTATTCCAAACATTAATGGGACACAGCTCTGTCGTCTGTGTCACACCATGGACATAAATAAGTATATTTAGTCCGTGGGAACACAAACAGCAGAGTAGTCTGCTAAATTTCTGACGGTGCATTTGCATGAATAGAATTAGGGGGAAATAATGTGCTTACCAAGCATTATAAATATTGACCGCTTGATATCTACTTCTTACTAAACCCAGGGATATGTTCAATAATTCGACGTGATTTTTCGAGCACCCCGTTGGCAAGTAAAAAGAGTTATTTACAACACGTATGGCACTTCAATATTTTGTTTTGTAAGAGGAAGACACAGAGAGTTGTCGTTCCTTATGCTAACTTAGTATAAGGAACGACAACTCCGGGTGGTCTCGCTCATATATATTTATAAATGTATATTTTCGACCTCACACCCTAGAACAAACTTGTTTTCTTGATTCATATTCGTTGCAGTTTCCTAGATATATATTTACATCGATAAAGTTATATTACGTTTTTAACACCCTCCAAAAGTTGGTGTTTCTCTTTATTTTTATTTTTTGATAGAAAATGAATAATTAAATAATTGCACCCAAGAGTATTGTAAGCGATCATTATCAGGACTCGGCTATTATGGTTGTAGTTTGTTGGTGTTTATATATTCACTTTGTATCATTGTCATTTTATGACTTTTTCAGAGAAGCTCTTTACATTATACAGTCGGCAGTGTAGCATCTTTAAACGTTAGCTGTGTGCTTCATTAAGGACTGTGTTAATGGTTGTTTACCATACTGTAAAATTGCGAACACTTTTAATAGAGGACCATACAAATTATATGGGGCATTTTGGGGAACTATTTAGTTCATACGGAGATACTGGATGAACAAACATAATTTGGTTCCCGGGCAAATCAATGGTTTTTATCACAGGGCCTTGGTACGGATGTCCAACCCACGGTCCATATATATAATACATATGTGTGTTTTAGTATCTTATAAGTATCATATGGATCGTGGGTTAGGAACTTGTGTCGAGTCCCTGTGATCTGTATGAAAGGTTCTTCGGGTTAACTTGAGGTAACTTATGATCTATATATATGTGAAGTATAAATATATGGGAGAGTGGTGGCATTTTAACGAATTTTAATCTAATCTTCATATACATTTAAAAATACTCTCTATGATATCTCCATAAACAATACCGATTTCTCAGTCGTAAAATACCATAGAACTAAACAAACAATCAACCCAATATTTGCAAGCTACTTTTGCAGTGGCTAACACGTGCTTTTACGCGCGTCTTTGCAAACAGGCAAGTTTTTTTTCAGATTCAGAGTGTGTACATGTCATCCGAATTAAATCACTCTGGCTCAAAAACGAATTTTTAAAAATTTTGACAAGATTAAGAACCAAGGCCATTTCAAAGTCTCCATCAATCGGAATCGACCTATACGTACCCTGGTGATTCGGAGACCAATGACCCGTGACGGTTTGAGAATCGGAATGTGTACTGCACGTGCGCTACATGGTAAATATATATCAGATATGACACGAGTGAGGATATTGGTGTTATCACTGCCATTTTTTGTCCTTTGTTTCGTGTACGTACCACTCATGAATACTACTGTACGTAACAACATCATGCACGTGATTAAGGCACGTGGATACGTCTCGCCGAATATTGCCACATTGAAGGTCTCATCAACTGATACGTCAGGTAAGGTAACTTGATGTCGTACAGATTTTCTCTACAGTTTCCTAGTGGTTACCACCATACCTAGTTTGCTTTAATCTGAAAATTTCACGTGAAAACATATTATTTCAGGGAATGAGGGGAGATGTGAGGGATTGGTGTGTGGTACCCCATATTCCCCATACTCCATGAAAAAACAAATCAAAAAAAAATCGTGATACAATTTGTAGAATTCAATTAAAATAAGTTCATTTCAATTGCATTATAAAGACGGAACTGTAATAATACACATATATCCTGCCTTTCCCTTTTTTCTAAATAATTAAAGAAGAATTTATATGTAAAACTTGTAAACTAATAGTGTAACTGTAAAAAAAAAAGTTATTTAGCAAAACCTATCACAGTGATAAAATCGGATAGCAGGTAATCCAAAATTCTGTTTTATCGGCCTTAAATCTGATGAAAGGAAAGTCAAGTGAATTAAAAAGAGGAAATCAACAAGATCAGAGATGAGGAACATAATATTGAATGCAGCTTTCTTTTCAATTGAACTGGTTTTGAATCGGTCTTTGATGCACATAGAAATCAAATATTAAATAAAGGAAATATGCATGGTACTGGGATGCAGATTCCAAAACGGAACAATGTGCTCAGATTGATTCGAATCTCTAACAGATAGTGAGGAAAATTTACTCGTAATGTTCCTTCAAATTTTGATGTAGAATTTATCAGGAAATGAAAATATAACTTATGTTGCTTCAGTGATTTCGTTGTTTCGGTTGGTTAATTTTCTATGTCACCTTAAAAGATGATGGACGGACAGAATGTGGATCCTTCAACATAGCATGTTTAGTTTGTAAAATGTGAGCTGAAAAAAAACGCAATGTATACGAAAAACGTTCCTGTATAGCCCGAAATTCATTTGACCCCACTACCAGAAGTTAAGACAAATTAAAAAACAATTTCATCTAAGGTCTGGTGTTGAGGTCAGAAGAAACTCGGGCTGTGTAACCCAAGCATGTTTTACAATGTACACAAATCTCAGATCTGTATTTGTTTTTATTTGTTCATTAGGTGTTCGTCTACTGTGCTGGATAATGACGTCACCACAAACTGTCGTTTCCAAGGCTACGCATGTTCAAAACACGTGGGGTAAACGATGCGACAAACTCTTATTCATGAGTTCCAACGGAACGAAAGAACAGGCGAAGCATCTCCCTGTAGTCGAACTTCCAGTTAAAGAAGGCCGAGAACAGTTATGGCAGAAAACGAAAGAAGCATTTTTACATATATACTCTTTATATTTACATGATTATGATTGGTTCCTGAAAGCAGATGACGACACTTACGTCATTGTGGAAAATTTACGTCATTTCCTCAGCAATAAAAACCAGAAGGAAGCTATCTATTATGGACGAAGGTTTAAACCTTACGTAAAACAGGGTTTCATGAGTGGTGGGGCAGGCTATGTTCTCAGTCGCGAGGCCATCCGATCTCTCATATTAATCGGAAACTCTACAACAACCTATTTGAAATCTAAATGTGCCGAGTTTTTTATTGGTGAGGATGTTCAACTAGGCCGATGTCTGGAGTTGGTAGGGGTAAAAGCTGGAGACACCAGGGATTTGGAAGGAAAGGAGCGGTTTTTCCCTTTGAATCCGGAAGATCATATTGTTCCAGGCAGCATTCCACGGAATAGCTGGTATTGGAGTCATCTCTACTATCCACATATACAGGTAGGTATTTCACCTTATTGATGTAAAATAGTTCAGTGGGTTATATTTTCAGTTACTTTCAAGTTGGATAGAACAAGTGCAAAGATGGGTAACCTGGATATTGAAATTATTACGCGACATTATTTACTTTTGCAATATACACATTAGATTTTAGGTCACCTGGAGATGAACGATCTTGACATACTTTCAAGACCACAGGATTAAATGTAAAAGTTTTAAATAGTTTCTTCTCAATAACCAAATATCCCATGATCATGATACTTAGCCAATAGCATTCTGGGATGAAGGGGTTCCCAGTTTGTTCAAATGATTAATTTGATTTAAGATTTTAACATAATTGACTCATGTGACCCTGAATGTAGGTCAAGGTCATTCATTTGACAAACTAGGTAGCCCTTTACCCAAGCATGCTACAGACCCGATATAAAGTCCCTGGGCCTTTCGTTTATTGAGAAGTTGATTAAAGACGTGAGCCTACTCAACTCATGTGACCTTGAATTAAGTAAAGGTCATTCATTTGAACACACTTGGTAGCCCTTCACCCCAGCATGCTACACACCTTATATCAAGTCCCTCTTGGTTATCAAGAAGAAGTTGTTAAATATTTCCTTTACTTAATAGAGGTAAAAGATATTGTAGCTACATTTGTATGTAAAACTACACATTCGTATTTTTCAGGGTTGCAGTCGTTCTGTGATTTCCTTTCATTACATAAAGCCTAAAATGATGTACGCCTTGGACTATTTTGTGTACAACATGACGCTCCCTACTAAATGACATCACAATTATGAACCTGTAAATACCTTTCTGTCTGAGGATTAGCTATGCTAACTTGGAAACCAATCGGCAATGAAATGTAACAGAGCATTCTCGGCATGATCTGCTGTCAAGGGAAGTAACTCTGTTAAAATTATCAGAATGAACAATAAATCAATGGCCAATTCAAATAAGCTAATTTTTTTTTCATTTTTGCAGAATCAGCAATTTAAAATACACTGTAGTAAGCTAAAGCGAATGGAGGAGGGGGTTGAGAATAAATATTGTTTGGTACCAAAGGGATAGCCTGGTAGTGTTTTCAATGTATTTACAATAACCAAATCGTTACAACAACATTAATTTTATTGTGCAAATATAAACAATTTACATGCATGATATTTGATACAAACTGTACAGCCATGTGCCAAAACTCTACAAACACTGCTTGTTTCAGGGCCTGTGTGACCTTCACCTTAAAGGCAATTAAACCCAATACTGTATTATACTTTACCACATTGTGACCTTGACCCACATACAACGACCATCTAGACTGATCACCGTGAACTAGTGTTGGGTAATCGGTTGAACAAGGCAACCGATGATCGGTTGTAATCAGATGATCTTGGTAACCGATTATACCATTATAATCGGTTGTTATTGATTAGTCTGTTTGAAATTAAAAATGCAAACAAAACTGAGCCAGAGAAGGCAACTGGCACTTACTTATTCATTTGCTATTTATATCTATGCGTCAAAAAATGTCTAATGCCATTAAAACATCCTATTGAAATTAAAAATTAACAAACTAGTGTTTATAAAACTTGACAAATTTATTATGACAAGAAAATACACACACGAATGCAGCTTGTAAGTTAACACTTATTGTCATATAATGTTTTGTTTTGTTTTGATGAAACATACACTGATACTGCGTGTATATACATTTAAATAAATATGTTTCAGTAATATCATGGTTCACTGAGCTATGAGTATCAACTAGACAACTACATTGCCTCATTTCAATACTGAAGGGCTTTTATATATATAAAGATGCCATACTCATGTGAATAAAGAATATTGAATTTTAATTGATTAGTGTCTTAAGAAATATAATTAGTTAACAATTAGGATAAAAATTCTGATGGCATTATATGTATATAAACATAGGGACCCGATTAATCGATTATGCAAAACATGATCGATGATCGTAATCGGTTGACAATAATCAACCGTTAATCGATCATTCCCGATCATCGACACATCACTACCGTGAACTTAACCTTATATATTTGATGCCAATCTGGAAAAAATGGTGCAGTGATTCGAGTCATTTTATGAAATATTTCAGTCATAGATCATTTTTTTACCCATTTTCAAAACACTAGCCCCATTGTCTTACATCTGGTAAAGTATGATACCATTTTGACTCTGTCCATTCATTCCATTCATAAACACATATGCATATAGTGAGACATCTATGTGGATCAGTATACAATATGTACTGTATTTATCAACAAATAAGCCCCTTCTTCAGTTTTGCAGAATCAACAAGGCATCGCAAACGATACCAATCCCCTCGCGTGCTAACACATGAACTCTGACGCAAAATGGGGGGTGGGGTTATTGCAGGACATTGAAATAACATCAGTTGTCATTTGTACTGAACTGCAATAGACATGGATGGGCTTATTATCAGGCATGGGCTCATTGGCAGATAAATATGGTATATATTGTTATGCATTCAACAGTATCTGGTTACGCATCACACTAGCAACTTCATTTCCTGATAGTTATTATAATTATGTGTGTATCTAAATGCATATATAAGCCTTTTCCTTTGTTCAGAAGGTTTAATTGATTCATATATGAAGTTTGGTCAGGATCCGTTCAAAAATGAAGTCGCATTACAGCGCTGACAAAATTTTTCTATAAATAGTAACTGTGACATTGGCCTTGACCTTGGCGCCCTAAAACACGAACTCTTTCGAGGTATTCCCATGCTGGACCCATATAAGAAGTTTGGTCAGGATCCGTTTAGAAATGAAGTCGCAAGAGTGCCGACAAAGATTTTTGGATGATTCGAATGTTTCGTTCATTCCTGATTTTTTCCCTTCTTTATCTTAGTGAATTAAACATGTATGATTCGAACACTGTTGAATCAAATACTGTGGTTGTGTCAAATACATTTTGTGGTCCCTGTATCCCTTCTACACTATACCAAAATTTCCATTTTTGTGTCGAACATCAAAGGCGTCATGCTTTCTCAGGTAAAATTTGCTGACATTGGCTTGATTGACGGAGTGTGACCGATCAGCCGTAACAGTGTTACCAGAGCCTATTGTTAGTTTCAGGCTGTCTCATATCCCATTGTTTATACAGGTGCACTGGTGAAGTAAAACGTAAGGGTATACATAACTTAGAATAAAATGTACAAGTTTTAGTCTACAAACCATAACATCATGACCTACTGTTTTGATACACTGACTGCGGAAAAATATCAGGAAAAAATAAACGATAAATTACAAATCTTCCACCCGCAAAATGGACACTAAAAATACTTGTCTGTCATTAATTTCTTTATCTATGCCTAAATTCTGAATACACCGATGAAACAGTAACAATAATATACGTGATGATTTTATTCTGTACAAAAAAACATGTGGCAATGCATGGTCATGCAGCCGATAAACACTAACTGCAGCCTTCACATTTTATACAAAATCAGCACGTGTACAGTCGATCAAATTTTCCTGAACTGTTAATTGTTTCATATTTTTTAATTGAAGAGCAATATAAACGGATTTTAAGAGAAATAATGTGAGTACAATATATTATAATGTTATAATGAATGTATCGTTTTAATATAATATTATGCTGTAATGTGTACGACTACGTGTGTAAATTGCGCGTCTATGCATGTCAAAGATAATTTTACCCTTGAATTTTGCTTTGATCTGTAACCTTGCACATTATTGTTTATTAGATAAACGAATAATTGTTATCATGAACAATGAATTTCTTTGTTATTATTTATTGTTCATTTTCGGCCATGTTATCAAGCACTTGTCCAGCATACAGCCGATGATACTCGGGTATTTTGTCTCCGTTAACAAACGAACACGGATAAGTCAAATATTTTGCTTGGTCCCGTTGACTTCAACTTCTCCCGAGTTTTACTGTATAAGCAATTTACTTGCTTTTGAACCATTTTTATGCATGATCATACTTAATTTGTTTACAGTCCAACATATCAGCAAAATTTTGAAGCCAAATTTTCCTCGTAGAAACTAATCAAGATTACTCATTATCAGAGATTAGTAAAACAATGCTAAAATATTTCATATTAGGAACTTAAAGGTTTCTTTTGTATATTCAATAATGTACATTAAATACATTTGAATAGCACTTTACGGAGAGAAAACTTTTTATGTGTTTAGACTGTAAATGAACATCAAAACAACCCATATCTGGATTTTCATTAAAAGCACTAGATTATAGTATACCAGGTATGTCTATATTCAAGATAAATATAATATATATAATAGAATTAACATACATTGAGTACATATAATACAGCAAAATATATGTGATGGGTGTATTCAGACAACGCTAATGCCAGTTCAGGATAAAAGATTGTCCTGAGGTTGGCTGTTTGTTCATCAAATCAGGCATTTAAGCAAATAAATCAGATCTCAGTCTATCACAATATGCAGGATAATATATATAATATGATTAAAAGTTCATATCCAAAAGGAAGTTTGGAATGTTTCCATTTCCGGCTTCTGAATCTTGTCCCTCACTTTCTGGAATTTCTTTCTGTTGGTCCTCCTCGGTATCGTCATCTATCACAATAACATCTGGAGACTCTGCTCTCACAGCTCCTCCAGGAGAGGAAACACCATTTGTGTCAATACTTTCACGATCTTGCTCCTTCCTGGGGTGATCTGTTTTTATCTTTTTACATGTGGACAATTTATTCAACAATTTCCTCTTCACCATCCGCGTCTTCAGGCCTGACGGCAGGTTTGCCATGCTCTCCATGGTTGCGGTTTTACAATCCTTGACCCAGCCCTTTTCCTCTCCTGTTGGTTGTTGAGCTGTAGTTCCTGCTGGTGGAGACGGCTTCCCCACATGTGGTGTACACTTCCTGGTGGCTGTGGTGGTGGGTTTAACACTAGGCTTTGTTAGTGTCTGGGCTGTACAAACTTCTGTCGACTTGTCAAGCGCCTGAATTTTCAACCCCTTGTCTCTTTGTTGAATTGCCAGATTGGACAGAACTGAAATGATGAATGAAAAAAAAGGTTTGATAATTGCCGACAAGCATTACTGTTATTTATTTCTCTACTGCTCTATAATTGATTGCCTACTTTTGTACCAAAGTCGATGCTTTGTCCCCTGGCAGACTGCTTTGGCTCCATTTTCTTATTTTAAATCACACAACAAAAGAATAACATGGGTCGATATCTAAGGATTCTTAATAAAGGTATGTTACTTATTATGTGTGCATTTGATATTTCAGTCCAATTGAACTTGATGTGAATAAAAGCTCATGTCCCACTTTTGACTTTTCAAGTGTTACACTTTGCTGATATAGTAGGAGTAGGGGATAGTATGTTTTTATACATACTTAACCAGATGCAGATGTCTGTGATACTGTAAAAGTGGATAATTTCGCGTGTGGAAATTTTCGCTTAGCCAGCTTCCAAAGTGTTCACGGTGTGGATATTTTCGTGCCGTCAAGATATTTTTGCGCTAACTTGTATCTTTTATATTTAGTATTTTTATGTGTTATTATATTCGTGTGTGGAAATTTTCGCGGAGATTTACCGATAGCGAAATAAGCGAAAAATTTCCACACCGCGAATATTTCCACTTTTACAGTACCATCAAATTAATTTGTTACTATATGTAGCGTGGTGGGGTGGTGTGACTGTGGTTGTGATATTATTCAATTTCACTTACAATTCATCCAGTTTTTGCCCTCCGTAGCATTGCACCTCTTATTGACATCTCCCTGCAGCATTTTGTTCAGAACAAATCTCATGTCTGTACTCACAGATTTAGGCATTAAACTCAGTGCAAGATCCAGATTAGAGCAGAGCTGTAAAGACAATTTGTGATTTATACTACATAACTATCAATACCTACAAGTATTTCAAATGAATTCTCAAAATATTTGTGATTCAGGTAAACATGTAAAAAGTTACAGAAAAAGAAATTGACAGCACAGAAACGGATTTTAATCATAAAAAAAATCCTCTTGCAAAATATCAGCATCTTAATACTTATATGAGTGATTGGCTAGCTAGACCAAATTCTTAACAGGAGAGAAAGACAGATAAGAGATTTAAATTATATTTTTGCCAACAATGAAATTTTGTGGAAAGGGCATGAATGTACTCAATATCTTCAACATTGAAGGTTTTTTCTCCCAAATATTACAAAACAGAATGTCACATGATCAGATAGTCGGCTTTCAATATTTCTAGAAGGCATATTTTTTGTGGATAGGAATTAATCTTTCTTACTTATACAGGGTGTTACTTTACAAATTTGGTATTACTCTCAAGATTATAACTTAGGCAATCTAGGAAACATAACTATTTCTACAAGGATGAAAAATTGAGTAAAAATATTCAAGCACTCATATATCTAACCATGTTAAAATCAATTCTTACATCAACTAGAAGATTCACTTGAAACTCTGATTGCTTCTCAGCATCACGGTAAATATTGTCTCCATTTGTGGCGTATTTTATCAGCACATGCGACTTCTCATAAGCGTACATCATTGTTAACGCCATGGCAAATATGTCTACTTTCCCAGTAAGATCACTTTCTTCTTGTCCAGTTGGCTTTAGCTGATGAGGAAACTTGGACAGAAGAACCATCCAAGCTCGCTCCGGACTGAGATATTCCACAGTCCACCCAACCATGTCATTCTTCTCTCCTATCATTTTTGCGGCGCCAAAGTCAGCAATCTTCAGGAGAAACTGGTTCTCATCAACCATCAGTAGTAGGTTTTCAGCTGAAATTGATAGAATACACTATCAGAACATTTATCAAAATAAAATTATCATTGACTTTTTTTGTACGAGAAACAATACTGGTCAATACAGAGGGCACATTAAAAATTTCAAAATTTGTAACACAAGAGTTTTGGAGTCTTTATTTGGGTTTCAAGGTCCATATTATAGCCAGTTCAATCACCAATCTTAACAACAACATGGACCTTTATCAAGACACTGCTTCGATTGATATTCTCATTGAATTACTTCTTAGGCATTTCCTACCTTTCAGTTAATTATTACTTTCTTTGAAAATTTTCAAATTCTGTACAAATCAAAATTTCTGGTATGCAATACTAAAATCAGTGGAAAGTTTTAATCCATTGTTTCCCAATCAAACCAATAAATTTCTAGCTAGTTTTAGTTCAAACTCTGATTGTTTATATCTGGCCTATTTCAGATCGTTATCAAACTTGTCAAATAAAGAATGATAAATTTGATTTTTATGCAAACACCATTGAAAGCCTGCCTCGAACAGCCCCCTAAAAATGTCAAGATTTTAATCAACGGACAGTTTATGGTAATGGTTTGTATATGTGAACATTAATTGCAGCATGCCTGTGACAGAAAAACCACAAATTTATGCCATATACTTCAGCACTGAATGAGTTTTTTACACTGAAAAATACAGTGTACACAAAAATACATTGTACACAAAAATACAGTGTACACAAAAATACATTGTACACAAGACAACTTAAGGTCCCAACAATGTTTAGATAACATGTGATCAGTACTCGCACTGAATGACAAACTAAGATATAATTTGTGTATTGTCAAACAGTGTTAACTAAGCATTTTGATAATCTAAGTATGAGTAGATATCTCATCATTATGGTCAATCAAGGTACTACTTATAAACCTGTGCTCCCACGCTAGGTAGGCAGGCCACCACCTGCGGTTAAGTTGAAATGTGCTGAGTGACGGGATAAGCATTGTGTCCAGTCAAAACAATCTACAGGTGTCCCAGTAGGAATGGGTAATTTTGAAGGTGTCAAATTTAAATTTTCAGTTTTGTAAATATTATGACTAGGCAACTTTAAAGCAGACATCTTGATGTTCTGACCTATAATTACAGTAGTGCTTTTGTAAATGCAACAGGTTACATGTGTAAGACTGTAAATATTTAATGAAACAGACAAATCATTAATATATGCAATAGTGTCTGATTGATATAAAAGTAAAATCATGTTGAGACTCAACATTTATAATTAACGTCTCTAATATACATAAGTTAATTTAACTTTTGTATCACCAATAAAACTTGTACCATGTAGGGGCCTAAGCTTATACAGTAGAGCTACATGTACACAATGGCCGAGCAGCTTCGGGATTAATATAACGATCATAATTATTATGAAATGAAGAAAGTTTAAACATTGAATTAAATAAAATACTACCATTTTACTCATTTAATTTTTCTTTTTGTTATATCTATTTTCTTAAACATAATTTCATATTTTCAAACTGGTTCATCAATATTATTGAATTTTGTTCTAATTGACCAAAGGTAAACTGTATTACATGGTACTGTTTAAAATGAATTGCTTCTTTCGGTAGTTTCTGTTTGATAAATATCCAGGTACATCCTCCTGTCAGGTAGATGTTTTACTCAGCCCTCAGCACTTTTGATAGAAACAGAAAGTTACAAACAAGTCTTCAATACAATGGTTATACCTACGTTTTATATCATGGTGACAAATCTGGCACTCCTCCAGATATTCAAGGCCACACAATCCCTGGTAGGTAAGGTCCCATACATCACGATCCTGAAACTTTCTAAGTCTTGCCATTTGTAACATAGACTGACCTACCAATCAGGGAATAAAAACTTCATTAAAAACCTTATCGTTTGTTTTTAATGCACAACTCATAAGAACACAACAGATGTTGATGGATCTGTTGATGGCCATTATGGTAGAGCTTCAGTGTTACTTTAGGAGTTTATTTTTAGGTGATCCTTGGAAAACATTTTCACTATATATCACATCAATTTACTTAAAGAGAAACTGTCGTTTTAAAAATGTGTGCAATAGGAAAAGTATGAGTATGGGACTTAAAATATCTGTGAATAAAAATCACTTCTTTTTATCACTTATTTTCAGTTAAGTTTTACTTGAGCAACAAAACAAGTCTCCAAGATAAAAGTCACCCACTTACAAATCTTCATCAGTGCCAGGCCTATTACCAGTAGGACCTCGACAAAAACTGTTAAGTCAGTGTTTTATTAACAGGAAGTTACCTCCATACTCCATAATGATTTCAGGAATCTTGTTCCGGACCACCATTCCATAACACTGGATTATGTACGGACTGTTCAGCTTGGCCGTCAACACAATTTCATTTCTTTGGAAATCACTGGTAATCTGATATCAACAAAAGATCAACAACTTTTATTTTTTAAATTATTTTTTGTCTATAACAACTTATAGTGGTTAGGTGCAGACAAGTAGGGCTGGGACGATACAGTGATGCCCCGATCCGATACATATCACGATGCTAGAGCTACGATCCGATACATATCGCAATACATAGAGAAACCATAGATTTTGATCCAAGAGGCGATTTCAAAGCTACCATTAGTTGTTAAGCATGATGTTTGGTTTGATTTGAATGAGTACTTGTCAAACGCTTTCTGATTGGCCAACTGCAGTCAGCCTCAACCAATCATTTAACTGCTTTCACTTTAAGATTAGCGCTCAAGTTTCCCGGAAATGGATAACACTTTTGTTTTCGACAATTGTCATTTAATTTGAATTCAATTCTTTCTGAAGAAAATTCATTGATGTATTAAACAAACAAACAACAAGAGCAAGACACAGGATCAATATAGGTATAGCAAAATTGCATTTGGATCGATATTGGTATCGTAGAGAAAGTGATCGCGATCCACCAGTGCACCATCCCGGCCCTACAGACAAGTACACGATTTTACAAATTAAAACTTAAATATTCAAGCATGGTCAATATATGATAGAGTTATACCAAGCATAATATTATTTTTTATTTTAGCAAACTTTATTGTATTTGTTGAATGTACAAACCTGTTTGACAACATAGTCAGTCTCATCGTGAACATACAAGTTAACTTTTCCAAAGGTACCTCGTCCCAGCACTTTCTTTCTGATGACTTCTCTTCGATCTTCTGAACTTAGAAACCATAGGCTCTGCAAAGACAGTATATTATGTAAAATCAAATGGTGTAAGTTAATAATAATAGAGTTTGTTTTTTTGGTTCATTGCCCAGCAACAGTGAGCTTCGAGGATCATCCTGAGTGCGAGTCTCTTGTATAATTAGTTGGTCAATATTTATATTTAATTGAACAACAAATGATGTCTGTTGCATGTTATGCAGAGTAGTACTTTGTTATCAACAACTTATAATTAATATATTATCATGTACATTCAAATATTTCTTCCTATTTTCAAGAAATATACAGTGAATATACTACAAATTAATATTTCCCAACAGAATACTTAATCACTACTATGAATGTGGGTATGAATGGCACTGGCAGACTTATATGAGAAAGGGAGAAAACTAATGTCAAGATAAAATATTTATCCAGCAAAAAGCCAATGCCCAGTTATAAGCCCATCCGAATACATTGATGGTGAATATAACTACTTACAATTGGCATTTCAATTTCATTGTCCTGTAATAAGCTTATCCCCTTATTGTGAGTTGAGTTTTATACAAATATGTACTGCCCCTTTCAGGATCCAGAATAAATATTCCCCATTAACTACAACAAAAGTACCTTATCAACAAAGATTCCTGTTTCCTCATCAGGAAGGTTAATCATCTGCAGCACCATGTCAACCAAAGCATCTTTAGTTCCATACACTGTGAAACTACAATGTAAAAACACAATAACATGCTGTTCAGTCCAGAATTTCACCAAGAAAATAATAATTCATAAAGACATTATAAGTTAACATTATAAGAATGTCAATGTCAGAGTTAAAGTTAGAAAACCCTCCAAGAGTCATGATCAGGAACTCCCAGGTTGACGCACAGCATGCAAAAGTGCAGAGACAAATTAAATTTTGCTGCCTATTTGACCCGGGGTCTCGGGTTGTAATGGATGCTCTGATTGTTCTGTTTTTTGTTTATTTTTTTGTCAGATTTGTAAAAATATCTTTTGAGCTAATTAATATCTAGCCATTTTGTATAACATACCCTGGTCTAAATTTTGTTACTTGTACTTTCACGGTTACTTGTTCGCTTTCTTCTGAAGTTCCTTGCTCCAGTCGCTCATGATCAACATTCATATCTTCCTCCACCTCCATCCCCTCTTCATCCTCAACTTGCCTGCCATCACTATTATCTATGATTTCAAAGGGCAGTGATGGTAAAGGTAGATCACTTTCCTTTAGTTGGTCTAAAGCAGGCATTGTTTCGGCATTATTTGCCAAGTAGCCATCAGCAGAATGACTGTAGCTTTTTCCCGTGTCAAACACTTTGTTACTGATTTTATCAATAAAAACAGAGTTAGATTTGAAATCATCTTGCACAGGGGGAAGCACTTTATTAAATTGAGAATTATTTGCTGCAGAACTTATATTTCTATTTATAAGGATGTCAATTCGAGTGAGCTGTTCTAGACCTACAATTATTGGCCCAGAATATTGGATCACAGGACTAGAACATGACAATCTATCTTCAGCATGATCTTTTCCAGGCTGAAGAATTTTCCTTGTTGGGGCACTGTGTGCTCTAGATCTGGGTACCATTTTAACACCAGAGGATCTCAAATCCTGACTGCTATAGTTGCCAGATTCACTGCTGGAGGTGATGGCCTCCATGTTTTCTTGACCAGTGATCATCGGATGTCAACGACCTGTGTGGAAAAGGAGGAATATAGCCGTTATAGGAACATCATTTAGGAACAAAAACAAATTTATAAAACACATAACAAGGTGTACTAGTGGTAAATAGAAATGGAATATATCTAACAGTAATGAACGGCCCACTTTTCACTCTGCAGTCTTGGTTGATTTATAAGGGGATTCCCCTTCGTTTCTGGTTTAAGCCAGTTTTTACCAACTTATAACAGCATTCCTTACAATGGAGTTTTAATTGCCAAATACCGTATTTAACTTTACAATAAATTAGTGTATGTCATTAGATTGGTTGACGTTGTATGTCGCATGTAGAAACACTAAACGACACTGTTAGGTCAGTGATAGAGCGAGCGCCTTACGTATTACGTGATCGTGCTGCAGACCGTCAACATTTCAATCGGAGAGCATGTCTCCAGGCCAAACACTTGGCTAGATACCAGTGGTCACAACCAATCCTCTAACTTCATTGATTATCGATGTCAAACATTGTGTTAAAATAAATAATATAGTATTTACCAAAAGCGTATAGTTTAGGATACTCCTTTCTTGTTAAAACATACGTCCAAGGCCCACTAGCGCCATTTTATCCGAATGATCATATACGTCGGGAACCTTCGGTAGTTTCCGTAAACTTTTTGAACCTTCCTAATGACCTGAAAAAATAAAATGAATTTTCCGGATTATTTTCAAGTGTAATGAAAATCGTATAAATAACCTGCTTGTGTGTCACATAAAATACCTGGCTGAAGAAATGACACCCGAGAATATAACTACTGTAACATTTAATGACAAAGTGTAATTTATAATTCCTGGCGCGTGTATATCATTTGAAGGAATTCAATATTGAGATCTCTGAAGGTTTTTAGCAAAGTGTTTAAGTAAAAAAAATGTTGAGATGTCTGTGGGTTAAAGCAGATATGGACACTTCAATATTTTA
>NW_022983033.1:0-15797 GCF_902652985.1 Pecten maximus
AACAAAGACCTCCTCCTGACGCGACCATCTCGAGATGGGTATGGTCCGGCTTAGGCCACACTCTCCTAGAGCCACTACCTTGGGATGATCCAGCAGACGTTGGAGACAAATGTTCCGCTCAACGGTGAGTGTCTCATAGTGTTTGGGATGGACACCCACTGCTACCCTCCATAGTCCATGCGACTCAAAGTCCACAGGGGGGTATGTGTTGGGTTCGCTCCGACAACATTCACTGGAATGCTTGGAGTCTCCGCCACGGCATCCGAATAGCTATAGGCCTGCAAATCCTCGACGGTATGTCCACTGCTCTTTCCCCAGATCTGGCGGCTGGTCCTGTCAAGGTGGAAATGACTGTCGATGACGTCAGGGCTGCTGGGCGCGCTAAGGGTAGGCAACGCCGTCTCCTCGTCATCGGAATTGACTTCATCCACAACGAAGAACTCTTCCAGACCTGGAGGTAAATCAGCTTCGGCCGACGACTCTGGGATGCAGTGCTGTTGCGGCTGCTTCCTCGAAAGGTGGTTCCACTGTTAGTCGGACAACTCTAAAGTTGTAAAACTCTGTTCGTTGCGCCGGCGTACAGACGTCAAACATAGCGATCAGACATCTCCAGAACAGTAACACAGCAGGAGAGTTCACAGGATGTAGAGAGAACTCTGTAGGCTCTTGGACTCCCAACAAACTATAAGCTTGCCGGAAGACTTCGAGGTGACAAGGATCCAGGACTCTCCCTTCCGGAATCATCCTCGACTCATTGACTTGGTCCACAACTGCCGGGAGAATGATTTTCCTGCCATATGCCAGGCGAACCAATGATTTCAAAGCCTCTATCTGGTTGGGGACGTTAGAACTGACGTCGGAAAACACCATCGGTAAGTGCTTGGTTACGGCATAGCGTTTCGCCTGTCCTTAGACGTATATCCAGACAGAGGGCAGTAGAGTGGTACGGTCTTGGGCTGTTGGGCTGGGGGCTGATGTCTGGCGACCTTGCACAGTGGCGAATCCGTTGACCCGGTAACAGACAGAGTCCTCTTTCCCGACAGTCGTTTGACGTTCCTCTGAGGGGGTCCAGAAACACCCATGCCACTTCCATGGTGCGGACGACACGGTTGGGCTCCCGTCCTAGGTATCACTGGTACAGGCATCAGGCACAAAGTCCCAGAATGAGGTGGAGGACCTGACGATGAAACTTCAAAATCCACCACTTCACCCCTCGACATCGGCACTGTTGGCAATGACGACACAGGTTCTGACAAGTCCATGCTCTCCTGATTAGATGGTGTATGGGCATCAGACGTAATATCCAACTTGTCCGAATCCATGTCCGCACCCGCCTCATCCAGCTTACCTGAGTTGGCGTCTCCCCGGAAGACAGACAGAGACGAGTCTGTCTGCAGCCGTACGTCCTTGCACATCTCAGGCGCTGGTGCTGGAGCTGTGGCCACAGGTTTCCTCTTGGGTCGAAACAGCTTGCTCCCGTCCAGAGATGGCAAGTTTCCGTCAATCCATCAATATGTCATATAATTGGTATTGATATTACTATCAAAAACACAATAATTAAAATAAAGAAAAAACTTGAGTGATTTTTACTTTTAGCTGAATGCTCATAGACATTCACTGTTGTGTTGTCATCATGTTAGACAACATATAAGCGAGAAGTCGGACCAATACTTGTTCTGTCTCAAGTCTGTTATGAATCCCTGAGTCATCTCCAGGATAGATACAGTCTTGTTGATACCAATATACGTAAATTCATCAGTTTGTATAAGCATAAGAATACGTAAATGAGCACTCTAACTGCTGTTTTGTACTTCACATATAACGTTAATTCTGGGTCAGAGAAATCAACTGTCATGTTACACTTTGGTATTAATAATCGCTTGGTATTTATAGAAAGTTTATATTTACTAATATTCATCGAATAATTTGATTTCCCCCTGCCTAATCGATTATATGCCCATGGTGATATTGTTAGGCAAAAGTGTTTTTTTTTTAATGAAGATGCAATAATGAAATACGTTAATAGTTGTCCTTGGAAAACTTACCAGGAATTAACCAAAATTTGTATCTGACTTAAATATCGGCGTTTGTGTCAGATCTACTCATGTTATTACTCAAATAAAAGCCAAAACAAAAATGGTAGAAAACAAGAAATGGACGAGAACAAAAATCAAAGGTGTTCAAATTCTGATTCAGAAATTATTTCTCTCCTAACTTAATTCGTGCAATAAGTCATATGACGAAGAACTTGTCATATGTGGAAAGCGGTCCAGAATGCTATATGTCCACACATGGTTTTTTAGAAATTATGCATCATATGACTGATTTAATATAAAGTTATAAAACTGCACCTAGTTTTAATGCTAGGGACACCATACAGCTGTTTCACCCTTTTAAAACTCGATCGTTCATAATATATATGTTAGGGGAAACACACAGCTGTATTGTCCTTCTAAGACTTGTCAGTGATTTAATAATTTCGTCCATCTAGGACTCGTCAGTGATACTAAGGACATCATACAGCTGTGTAACCCTTTTAAAACTTGCTCGTCACTAGTTATATCGATGTTAGGGACAACACACAGCTGTTTTGTCCTTCTAAGACATGTAAGTGATCTAATATTGTTTTGCTCTGCCTTGCAATGTAAACTAAAATACAGAATATGGCTGAATGAACTTAAGAAAATATAATGTAAATAGCAAAAGGTGAGCGGCACAAAGTCGGCCATAATAACAGTTGACAGCTGTCATCCACCGATCTTTCTCAAAAAGACTGTGCCAACAACATTACAACACAGATTGTGTCATTTTGAGATTTGATCAGTGATATTGCTACCTATATCTCATACCGTTGGTGACTTTACCAGTTGATATACATGTATATGTTACACGTGCTATTTTTTCAATGGAATACCTGGTTTGTTGATGGTATGTGTATACATAACACCAAGGTCATCGGTGTTTGTGATTTCTCACCGGCTGTGTGGTATTTTGTGGCAATAATATAATGTTGAAATGTTTGACTCATGAATGCAAATACGATCATTATCTGTTAACAGTATAATTAATGTAAATCTTGCGTGCTAATCATCCTTAGAAATAGAATGTATATGATATATGATATATATGATATGACCAACACGGAATCTCTCTTTTCTCTTTTGATAGTTATTTTTTTTCCTTGGTGGTTGCTGTCTTTTCCGTATAATTGTATAACCGGATTGTTGTTCACCAGAAGTAATTAAGCATATTTTTTTTTTCTTTTTTTTTTTTGTGCTCAGACTGTTTGGCTCATCATTTCAATTTTGCTGGATTTTTTCCCTTACATTCTCATTTCTAACTATTGCACACTCCATACTCCAATATATACTATGCACATCATCCTGCACCTTATGCCAAATTATACACGCACTCACATACGCCCACATAGGATTACGCACACACACACGGTATCATGCACACGCACAACACATTCACCTATACAGTCCACACCTGCTCAATCAATAATCTCAGTCACACACAGAGAACGTGCACGCATACAAAATATATTCACACAATATGCATTTTACATACTAACCCGAACCAACAATCTCAGCCACACACAGAGGACGCGCACGCATATAAAACATATTCACACAATATGCACTTTACATATTAACCCGCTTCCAAAAATAACCACACGTACAATACACATACAAACAAATACACAAAAGCACATGCTACATACTCAATTGCATTCACATATATTGTTCATATGCATTTTGTAATTTACAATAATGTTATTTATTATAGGTGCGTAGCACCAAGAGCCTCCAGGGTTATCATCATAGCACTTTTTTCTTTATCTTATTTTTTTTAATTACTTTAATTTTTTAATGATAATTTATACATTTATTTTTGTATTACTTGCATTCATTCACTCATTCATTCATTCATTCATTCTATAGTTCAATTGTTGTTTCTATAATAAAGCATTTAAAACATTCTGAACATAGTTTATCGTCACTATTTTCTTTTTCTTCGATTTAATGTACATTTCTAAATTACTTACTAGTAATGCTTTTATCTTTTCAAAGATGGAAGCGTCAGTCAATATATTTCTATTGTATTTTAGTAATTAGGCGTATTAACTATACTTTATATTAGAATCCCAAAAAATGTCTTATTTTATAATTATTGGCAATTCACACTTTTTTTATTCAAATCGTTGGCAAAAACTCCCTTTCTCCGAGTGTGAAAAAAAAATATGTAAACCTGCTAATGACTTGATCATGGGGAAACAGCAATATCGTTCCACCGACCTGTTTACAATACATTACGCAAGTACTTCGTAAACTGATTTACTTTCTACAGATAATAAGTTCAATCATCTAACCACTTTTATTATATTGTAAGTGAAAATGAAATTCAATATTGTTGCCCTTAACGAAATAGTTATGATTTACATAATCCATGCAGATCAGTATCGTACTTTTTTCAATTCAATCATGATATCATCTGTGCACTCAATATCAAACTAAAAACAATTTGCTGTATGTTAAACCGTAATAAGTTGATTACTACTTTTGAGGACAGTGAAGGAGAATAGGCGACATTTCAAGTTGTAATGTAGGTGAATGGTTCGTTAAGGGATTCGTCTGTTATGATCTAAACCGGACATTTTTGGTAATTTAAAACTTAATCTTATATTTATCTACAATGTAATTGTATTTACACATATCAACCACGATTTACAGGGAGCTAGTGTAAATGTAATTCCAAGATCATGGATGATGTTTCACACATTTATTCATGTTTCTTATGTGTTTTGTTTTATCCTGATTTATGTTATGTAACTGCCGTTCACCATTTCAGTACAGCTTTTACTTCTTTTTCATTGTAGATATTGCTCGTCCTTTTCATCCAAAACGACCTGAAACTGCCTATAGTCCACAAAGGTGAAAAAATATAAACTTTTCTAAACAATGGATGTATCCCCGAACGGGAGGATCAGATCGAACACACTTCAAACTCCCACACAACAGAGACAGCCCGCCGATTCTACAGTATGTGACGCAATAGTAATAGCGATCTCTACAAAGATGAAAGAACATACAGTGTCACCCTCATTCTTTACAAACACCAAGAAGATCGACAGATTTGTATCCATACAGGACCGGAAGTGATGGATATTCCATATGTGATAAGATGTATTTGCAGTATGATATCAAACTCATGGATTGTCCGTTTTGTTGCCGAACTTCTCGCAGTAATGATCAAGGCAAGCAAAAAGGCACTTTATGAGACTTTGACCTAGAACTGTTAAAAGGTTGAAGTATTTCAACATTTACTTTTACAAAATATTGCATACTTTTATAGTTATAGGAGGTTAAAAGTCTATTTTCCATATACTACGTCCTATGTATATTATAGATGTACCAGAGTTGATCCCCTTGGTCAATATAGTGAATAATATTTTCGTTGTATATTACTTATTATTTTCAGCGTGACCAACGGAATATTGAGATGCCTTATGTAAGCTTGGACTGCTTTCCTTTCATATTGAAGTATATTGTATCAAATAAAATTATAACGAATATATATATAAGAAAAACAATATACGAACCAGAGCAGAAGATAATTGGAATTAATTACATGGAAATGTTGCATGGCAATTACTACACTTTCGAACAAAATGAATAACTGCATTGTTTGTCCTGGAAATTGTTTGTTTTAAAATCCCAAGGCCACAAAATAATGTACACCCAATCCAAATGTTCCCTTCGTATTGTATTTAAATGAGAGTAGACATCATGATTCTTCGATATCGTGTACTGTATAATCAGTAGCAACAGCTATGGACGAAATTGTACCGAGTCAGAACGGAAAGATCATTCAAGAAATATGTTCTGTTTCGTTCCGGATACTAGTTTCACTTTGTGTATTTTGTTGTACAGACGTTTCCGGATATTTTCTACCCGGGTCTAATATTAGTGACATTCCGGACATTTTGACCCAGCTCTCCTTGTTTTGTATTTGCTGTGTGACATGCTACTACCGTTGTTGCTGTAGAGTTTGGCGCGATTAAACGTGAACTAAGTTCTGCGACTTATTTTGTTATTTCATAACATTTAACACACCATCTTGGCACAACAACTGGCGTCAGAAGTGGGACCTTCATCGAACTAACGAAGAGAGGTCATTTTATCTCACGAAGAGGTCGATTTGATCTTCGAAAGATATTATAGTGAACTCACGTGTTGTCAAGCACAATATATGGTCACTGAATATAAATATATACTCACCAAATGGTCTAAGTAGACTGGTGAGCAGATATGGTTCACAATATATCTCAGTAAAGACGAGCACGTCTGGGTTGGTTGGATGCAAACACAAAACTCATCGCCTTCCTGTCAGAACCACGGAGACACCCGGAGTTGGGTTCGCTGAACACAACAATGCCTCCGACAACATTCACTGGAATGCTTGGAGTCTCCGCCACGGCATCCGAATAGCTATAGGCCTGCAAATCCTCGACGGTATGTCCACTGCTCTTTCCCCAGATCTGGCGGCTGGTCCTGTCAAGGTGGAAATGACTGTCGATGACGTCAGGGCTGCTGGGCGCGCTAAGGGTAGGCAACGCCGTCTCCTCGTCATCGGAATTGACTTCATCCACAACGAAGAACTCTTCCAGACCTGGAGGTAAATCAGCTTCGGCCGACGACTCTGGGATGCAGTGCTGTTGCGGCTGCTTCCTCGAAAGGTGGTTCCACTGTTAGTAGGACAACTCTAAAGTTGTAAAACTCTGTTCGTTGCGCCGGCGTACAGACGTCAAACATAGCGATCAGACATCTCCAGAACAGTAACACAGCAGGAGAGTTCACAGGATGTAGAGAGAACTCTGTAGGCTCTTGGACTCCCAACAAACTATAAGCTTGCCGGAAGACTTCGAGGTGACAAGGATCCAGGACTCTCCCTTCCGGAATCATCCTCGACTCATGGACTTGGTCCACAACTGCCGGGAGAATGATTTTCCTGCCATATGCTAGGCGAACCAATGATTTCAAAGCCTCTATCTGGTTGGGGACGTTAGAACTGACGTCGGAAAACACCATTGGTAAGTGCTTGGTTACGGCATAGCGTTTCGCCTGTCCTTAGACGTACATCCAGACAGAGGGCAGTAGAGTGGTACGGTCTTGGGCTGTTGGGCTGGGGGCTGATGTCTGGCGACCTTGCACAGTGGCGAATCCGTTGACCCGGTAACAGACAGAGTCCTCTTTCCCGACAGTCGTTTGACGTTCCTCTGAGGGGGTCCAGAAACACCCACGCCACTTCCATGGTGCGGACGACACGGTTGGGCTCCCGTCCTAGGTATCACTGGTGCAGGCATCAGACACAAAGTCCCAGAATGAGGTGGAGGACCTGACGATGAAACTTCAAAATCCACCACTTCACCCCTCGACATCGGCACTGATGGCAATGACGACACAGGTTCTGACAAGTCCATGCTCTCCTGATTAGATGGTGTATGGGCATCAGACGTAAGATCCAACTTGTCCGAATCCATGTCCGCACCCGCCTCATCCAGCTTACCTGATTTGGCGTCTCCTCGGAAGACAGACAGAGACGAGTCTGTCTGCAGCCGTACGTCCTTGCACATCTCAGGCGCTGGTGCTGGAGCTGTGGCCACAGGTTTCCTCTTGGGTCGAGACAGTTTGCTCCCGTCCAGAGATGGCAAGTTTCCGTCGATCCATAAATATGTCATATAATTGGTATTGATATGACTATCAAAAACACAATAATTAAAATAAAGAAAAAACTTGAGTGATTTTTACTTTTAGCTGAATGCTCATAGACATTCACTGTTGTGTTGTCATCATGTTAGACAACATATAAGCGAGAAGTCGGACCAATACTTGTTCTGTCTCAAGTCTGTTATGAATCTCTGAGTCATCTCCAGGATAGATACAGTCTTGTTGATACCAATATACGTAAATTCATCAGTTTGTATAAGTATAAGAATACGTAAATGAGCACTCTAACTGCTGTTTTGTACTTCACATATAACGTTAATTCTGGGTCAGAGAAATCAACTGTCATGTTACACTTTGGTATTAATAATCGCTTGGTATTTATAGAAAGTTTATATTTACTAATATTCATCGAATAATTTGATTTCCTCCTGCCTAATCGATTATATGCACATGGTGATATTGTTAGGCAAAATTTTTTTTTTTAATGAAGATACAATAATGAAATACGTTAATAGTTGTCCTTGGAAAACTTACCAGGAATTAACCAAAATTTGTATCTGACTTAAATATCGGCGTTTGTGTCAGATCTACTCATGTTATTACTCAAATAAAAGCCAAAACGAAAATGGTAGAAAACAAGAAATGGACGAGAACAAAAATCAAAGGTGTTCAAATTCTGATTCAGAAATTATTTCTCTCCTAACTTAATTCGTGCAATAAGTCATATGACGAAGAACTTGTCATATGTGGAAAGCGGTCCAGAATGCTATATGTTCACACATGGTTTTTAGAAATTATGCATCATACGACTGATTTAATATAAAGTTATAAAACTGCACCTAGTTTTAATGCTAGGGACACCATACAGCTGTTTCACCCTTTTAAAACTCGATCGTTCATAATATATATGTTAGGGGAAACACACAGCTGTATTGTCCTTCTAAGACTTGTCAGTGATTTAATAATTTCGTCCATCTAGGACTCGTCAGTGATACTAAGGACATCATACAGCTGTGTAACCCTTTTAAAACTTGCTCGTCACTAGTTATATCGATGTTAGGGACAACACACAGCTGTTTTGTCCTTCTAAGACATGTAAGTGATCTAATATTGTTTTGCTCTGCCTTGCAATGTAAACTAAAATACAGAATATGGCTGAATGAACTTAAGAAAATATAATGTAAATAGCAAAAGGTGAGCGGCACAAAGTCGGCCATAATAACAGTTGACAGCTGTCATCCGCCGATCTTTCTCAAAAAGACTGTGCCAACAACATTACAACACAGATTGTGTCATTTTGAGATTTGATCAGTGATATTGCTACCTATATCTCATACTGTTGGTGACTTTACCAGGACAGTTGATATACATGTATATGTTACACGTGCTATTTTTTCAATGAAATACCTGGTTTGTTGATGGTATGTGTATACATAACACCAAGGTCATCGGTGTTTGTGATTTCTCACCGGCTGTGTGGTATTTTGTGGCAATAATATAATGTTGAAATGTTTGACTCATGAATGCAAATACGTCATCATTATCTGTTAACAGTATAATTAATGTAAATCTTGCGTGCTAATCATCCTTAGAAATAGAATGTATATGATATATGATATATATGATATGACCAACACGGAATCTCTCTTTTCTCTTTTGATAGTTATTTTTTTTCCTTGGTGGATGCCGTCTTTTCCGTATAATTGTATAACCGGATTGTTGTTCACCAGAAGTAATTAAGCATATTAACTATACTATATATTAGAATCCCCAAAAATGTCGTATTTTATAATTATTGGCAATTCACACTTTTTTTATTCAAATCGTTGGCAAAAACTCCCATTCTCTGAGTGTGAAAAAAAATGTAAACCTGCTAATGACTTGATCATGGGGAAACAGCAATATCGTTCCACCGACCTGTTTACAATACATTTCGTAAGTACTTCGTAAACTGATTTACTTTCTACAGATAATAAGTTCAATCATCTAACCACTTTTATTATATTGTAAGTGAAAATGAAATTCAATATTGTTGCCCTTATCGTAATAGTTAAAATCTTTTATTTACATAATCCATGCAGATCAGTATCGTACTTATTTCAATTCAATCATGATATCATCTGTGCACGCAATATCAAACAAAAGCAATTTGCTGTATGTAAAACCATGATAAATTGACTACTACTTTTGAGGACAACGAAGGAGAACAGGCGACATTTCAAGTTGTAATGTAGGTGAATGGTTCGTTGAGGGATTCCTCTGTTATGATCTAAACCGGACATTTTTGGTAATTGAAAACTTAATCTTATATATATCTACAATGTAATTGTATTTACACATATCAACCACGATTTACAGGGTAATTCCAAGATTATGGATGATGTTTCACTCATTTATTCATATTTCTTATGTGTTTAGTTTTATCCTGATTCATGTTATGTAACTGCCGTTCACTATTTCAGTCCAGCTTTTACTTCTTTTTCATTGTAGATATTGCTCGTCCTTTTCATCCAATACGACCTGAAACTGCCTATAGTCCACAAAAGTGAAAAAATATAAACTTGTCCCTAAAATGGATGTATCCCCGAACGAGAGGATAAGATCGAACACACTTCAACCTCCCACACAACAGAGACAGCCCGCCGATTCTACAGTATGTGACGCAATAGTAATAGCGATCTCTACAAAGATGAAAGAACATACAGTGTCACCCTCATTCTTTACAAACACCAAGAAGATCGACAGATTTGTATCCATACAGGACCGGAAGTAATAGATGTACCATTGGTGATACGATGTTTTTGCAGTATGATATCAAACTCATGGATTGTCCGTTTTGTTGCCGAACTTCTCGCAGTAATGATCAAGGCAAACGAAAAGCACATATGACATCTGCTGGTGAATCTTTTGATGAGACTGTGACCTAGAACTGTTAAAAGGTTTAAATATTTCAACAAAGATACTTTTATTATAATATTGCATACTTTGTAGATATAGGAGTTTAGAGATCTATTTTCCATATAATACATCCTATGTATATTATAGATGTATCAGAGTTGCTCCTCTTGGTCAATATAGTGAATAATATTTTCGTTGTATATTACTTAACATTTTCAGCGTAACCAACGGAATATTGAGATGACTTATGTAAGCTTGGACTGCTCTCCTTTCATATTGAAGTATATTGTATCAAATATAATTATAACGAATATATATATAAGAAAAACAATATTCGAACCAGAGCAGAAGATAATTGGAATTAATTACATTGAAATGTATTTGTGTGTATATACACACACACACACACACACTCAATGAAGTTGTATGTATACACGTGACACCAAAGCCAACTAGGGGGTCACTCCTGTATACCGTTGCTGTCACATTAATGTAGCAGTAGTACTGCTCCGGGATCGAACACGTACTACAAACACACGATAGCTCTGTGAAGTCCGTTTATTCCATGGGATAAAAACCCTATAATAACAATATTACAATAGTAAAATATCACAGTCTTAAAACTTTCTTCTCCTAGACAAATAATGAACTCGTCCAGTGAAACGCGCCTGGCTAACGCATTTAGTACAAACACGCTTCACTATATAAATACTACTTAAACAAAATACTAGACAACCCAGTCGCAATCATGCATTACAAAAGGAACTGACAAGGTTACGTTATGCACACCGAAGCAAGATATACAGTTACTTCTAAACAAATACTATTGAATCGATTGGGACTCAATTACAGTTACAGAGATATATAAAATACAAATAATTAGCAAAATACCACATGGCTTACAAATGTACGGAAATAACAAAACGTACCTCTTCAAAAAGGAAGAGGGCTTAATCCAAGGGGAAATAACCCGTAGATGGCCGGTTACAGACAATGGTGCATATCTACAAATGATATTCAGATGTTATAACATACTGCTAAAAGAAATCGAACAGTTACTTTTACAAGAATCTCGAAAACAATCATACTGACGAAAATATAAAGCCAGAACATATCTTCTATATAATATAAAAGACAAACATGAATTTCTGATATTATGAAATTCAAATTACCACAAGGTAGATTGACTTGCACTCGAGAATAAAGTAAATCTAACAAAAACACTGATCCTTACGTGCAAATACAAATACGATCAGTACATTGTAGTAATGGACAATATAATCAACATAAAACATTATCTTTACTTACAATTGAATAGCACAGCTCTGATGAATATCAAAATGTCTCCTATTGTAAAAACCAAACCGCCATCATTCAAATCATTACGGGTGTGATAGATTGCCGCGCAGTGCGCACACTGACCACTGGGCAATAAGATAAAAATAGATTGAACCTTGACACTACTAAGAACCGGTTTACAAAGCATGATAATATACGTACTACATACAGTTCCGTCACAATATACCGGACCGGATCTCAATTATGTAAAATTTACAAATACATTACAATAAATAGAGGCTACATATCAATTTCAATTGCATTGAAATTGTACCGTACTACATTATCATCAAATAAGAAAATTGAGCTAGAAGAACTTACAAACACTGTATCTCCAGATCTGATATGTTTGAAAGAGATTCTACCAAAAAAACTCTCAAGCACCAACAAGTCTACCAATCTACAACCTAAAAAACTATGTTATACTGTTTGGACCATTTGATAAACGGAGTTGCTTTCTACTGTAGACAAAATCCTACATGTGAGCAAGTAGCACATCAATGGAAAATTATCAAATATACAGCATGTCTTATCAAGCTCAGGGGCAACGACTCGCTGCTATTATGTAACATACACTAGATCTACAGAATTCCAAGTGGTTCAGATGAAAACTACAGGAAACTAAATGAACTACTTTTGGTAATAGAAAAGTACCGATAGACACTCAAGCTAGTAGTGTGGGTGACTTCAGTTATAAGGAAATCAAGTGGAACCCCAATGTAACAACAGTCAGCATTCATCATCCAGCTAGCAGATTTCCGTCAAATATCCAAGACAATTTCTGGTAATAGAGCATGTACATTAACCTACAATATATAGAGAAAACCACACTCCGTTAATACTTGACCTGATATTGACCAATGAGGTAAATATGATTAACAAGTTAAAACAATATCCTGGATTGGGCAAACGTGATCACACTGTACTGAGTTTTGAGTTTATAGGATATATAGACAAACCAAGAAATCCTGAAGATAGCCCTCCCAAATATAACCCTTTTAAAGGAGACTGTGTCCGTCATACAGAAATTACACTCTTTTGATATTAGAGAACTTGAAATTTAAGAAGGATGTTAATACGGCCTGGGTCTACCTTACTGTTTTCCTTCATAACCTTATTAAAAAGTACTAGTATATACCTGTGAGTAAGGAAAGACACCACGATGCCACAACTATGACCTGCCTGAATCAAGTTGCTAGAGACGCTAGAAAAGACAAAGTGAGTAAGTGGACAAAGTACCTACACTGTACAACTAGCCAAAAATGTGGCTGTCTACAAGAAGGCCAGGAATGTATATACCAGACTATCAAGGAATTCTGATACATCTATTCGATAAAGATCTAATAGAAAAAATCAAAAGCAATCCTAAACTATTCTAGAAACATGGCAGGGGTAAAACAAAGATTAAGACAACAACTCAGAGAGTCATGGACCAAAATGACGACAAGGTTACTGCTAATTTGTTCAATTCATACCTCCAAAGTGTTTTCATGCAGGATGGTAATGTTCCATTTCAAGAATTTGGGGATAGGAACTACAGAAATCAACTGGAAAACATCAATATTAGAGAAGAAACTGTCATTACACCTATAAAAACAACAAAACCCTGTAAAGCATCTGGGCCAGATAACACCCATCCTAGATTCATCGTTGAGACCTGTGACAGTATAGTAACACCCCTAACAATAGTGTACAGGAAATTACTACAACGGATTGTCAAAGAGTTAATGTTGTAACCTTCTTCGAAAAAGGATCAAAATCTGAAAAACTATCGACTTATCAGCTTGACCTCTGTTACCTGTAAAATTCTGCAAAGAATTATAAGAAATTCTATCCTACATTTAGGTAAACATCAATGGTACTGTTTCAGAACCACTGCCAGTATTGAGTGGGGTCCCTAAAGGAATTGTGCTCGGGATGACAGGAAACAACTACAAAGATGTATACAAAAATGTGCGATTGGGCTGAGATGCCTTATTTAATATTGGAAAATGTAACCATCTAGAAACAGAAACAAGTAAAAAAAAAAAGAACATCAGAATATTTCATACATCATAAAGGTTAAATATCATCAATAAACAAACCAAGGATGGAAAAAAATGGGAGTTTACATTTTACAAAACAAAAACAAAACAAAAAAATAATAAACGGGATACACGCTTGACCTTGGGCGTAAAAAGACTATTTCGAAAAAAATGAGGTGGACGCCCGGCAACGCGCCACGCATATATGCGTGTAAACTAGCTGAGGTGTTGGGATTTTCCCTAAATTATTTTAGATTTATCGAGGTGCGCATGCGTTACCAGAGTCGTTTGTATAGGCCTACAATATTGCAGTTCGGGATTCGGAAGAAATCAAATATCAGCCATTAAGTAAGTTATATTCTACATCTTCAATTTAGAATTGGTATTGGAATTTAGTTGTTGATCAAATTAATGGTGATAAAACACTTGTTAGAAATAGTGTGTACTAAGAATTCTATATCATTTTGACTTTCGTAGGACCTATTAAGCTTAGTTTAGTTATTTGAATATAGACAGATCATTTCTTATCAATAATATGATGTTGAAAAGTTTGGTTCATGAATGCAAATACGATCATTATCTGTTAACTGTATAATTAATGTAAATCTTGCGTGCTAATCATCCTTAGAAATATAATGTATGATATATGTTATATATGATATATTATATGACCAACTCTCTCTCTCTCTCTCTCTCTCTCTCTCTCTCTCTCTCTCTTCCCACCATCAAAATAGGCTCCTTTTTATACTTGTTTCTTGATAGTCTATGGTGCTCTTCTGCTATCGCTATATGCCCTCTAGGCCCGTATATATCTTAGGCTTTGCAAATAAATTCTTTGACTACTTAATTTCTGCTTTTCTCTTTTGATAGTTTTTTTTTTTTCCTCATAGGTGCTTGCTGTCCTTTCTGTATAATTTTATAACCGGATTGTTGTTCACCAGAAGTAATTAAGCATATTAACTATACTATATATTAGAATCCCCAAAAATGTCGTATTTTATAATTATTGGCAATTCACACTTTTTTTTATTCAAATCGTTGGCAAAAATTCCCATTCTCTGAGTGTGAAAAAAAAGATGTAAATCTGCTAATGACTTGATCATGGGGAAACAGCAATATCGTTCTACCGACCTGTTTACAATACATTTCGCAAGTATTTCGTAAACTGATTTACTTTCTACAGATAATAAGTTAAATCATCTAACCACTTTTATTATATTGTAAGTGAAAATGAAATTCAATATTGTTGCCCTTAACGTAATAGTTATTATTTACATAATCCATGCAGATCAGTATCGTAATTTTTTCAATTCAATCATGATATCACCTGTGCACGCAATATAAAAAAAACATTTGCTGTATGTAAAACCATGATAAATTGACTACTACTTTTGAGGACAGCGAAGGAGAAAAGGCGACATTTCAGGTTGTAATGTACAGTGTACCCTCGACCTATCGCCATCCGAATCTACCGCCACCCTCGCATACCGCCACCTACACCCCTAGAACGGATTTCCCTTCTATATAATTCCCTGGTTAAGTTCGCCACCCTCTCATACCGCCAGCCGCAACGTTCATAACAATACAAACGTCCCGAATCATCGAGGAACCTATTTATAGAATAAGGGTATTTCCTATTTCACAGGTAACTTAGTTATACGTTTAAATGAGTTTCTATCGCTCATGTAGATATATGTATCGATGTTTATATATGTGACATCTACACAAAGGTATGGTTTGATTTGTAATAAAGCATGACTGATTTCTGCTCAATAAGTTTTCTTATTTATGGTATGAACGATTT
>NW_022983034.1:0-70349 GCF_902652985.1 Pecten maximus
AAATTGTTGAAGTTAACAATGAATTGATGCTCAATTTAGGTTAGAAAAGAAACTTTTCAAATAGAATTTTATTAACCAGCCTGAGAAAAGTTTATCTCCTGTTCAAGATGAGCGATTTTTGTTAATGTCTGAGTAGTATTTCGGTGTTCAATAAGTCTGATTATGATTGCTCTGTTAAATCCACACAGAAAGTTTTTAAGATAAAAAGGACATTTAAGGAAAGTTATCTCTTCTAAATATATCAGGTTTAAAACTCATTCTACCATTTAGCTGATGGTTATAGAAAAGGAATCGCCACAAACTTACACCGTTGTAGACGGATTGCTGTAAAGTTTGTATAATATGTGTAAAATGTGTAGTATTTGTGGAGAGTACGGTGTGTGTGTATATATGCAAATGTATATGTAGTCTCGGGTAGATAAACTAGTGCATATGAGGTAGCTTTAAATAGAAATGACCTGTTAGCAGGGTATTGTTCTCACTGATACAATAACTGTGGACGCATCACATCATATTTCATGTAAACGATATGAATGGGTTTTATTTGATTGTATTTACTGTCGGTCATCACACGAGTGTAGAGCACTAAATATTTACCTGAAATAGTCATTGAATTTTAAGGTGTTGTGTTACATATGAAGTATAGTAAAGTAAAATACAATATATACAATATGTGATTTGTTTGGAAAGGGTAATTGTATATTAACATATACATCACATGTTATTTGTGATTGTCGTTCTGTGATTGGTAAAAATATTCAAGATAACTAAAGCACTCTAATGTTAATGGGCCAACAAATGATGAGCAAAATTAAAACTAACAAACGAAACATGTAAAAAGGTAAATACATATTGGTACACTCACGTCAAAATGAAAAGTGCATATGCTTACCCAAATCTTGTGATGAAGACAAACAGCTCTCAGATATTTCTAACTTGTGTACATGTATATGCTAACAATTTTGAAAATAACCTTCAATTTAGACTTGCTTTGTTGTAAACACTCTCTCGTGTAAGTTGTAAATCAATGTAATCCAATAAAAATGTTTAACGGGAAATGGTTCATTGCATGATGATCATACAACTACAATATAAAGTATTGTTGGTGTATGGTATTATATTTTTTCATATGATACGGAACCTGTTAATTTCCACCGCAGCCTCCAAAAACATACACACTACAGCATTTACACGCATGTATCTCGAACAAAGGAGAAGCCGTACTGAAATTACATTATCTGTTCAAAGCAAACCATATTGGATCATACCATATAAATCACACAAGTATATACTGATTTTAAATATATATAACTAATAGTAACTTTATATAGGATTTAGATTTTGTTTTCACATCAGGTTTCTATTAATATTTCAGAGGAGACTTCAGAGGTCATTGAAACGTGATCTAATTTATATGTTTAGGAATTTCAAAGACTCAAATACATGAAATAGCGACACTTCTGGAAAAACTTTTGTCATGACTTGCAGTATCATACATAATCCTACTTTAGTTGACAGAATTTGTTAAAATCATATTTTTTATATGAACATATCAACCTAGTTGTCTCCCTTAACATGGAAACGAGCCAAACAATGTCCGTGTGTTGTAGAATCTATACAGATGTAAAAACCAGGAAGAACGTTATCTTATTTCAAGAGTTCGGAGGCTAAAATGTGTAAGTGTATCCATATATTGACCTATATACAACATTTTAGATGTTGGATGTCTATTTTTTCAACATTTAGTTGTACATTTTGTAAGAATACGTATTATGTGTAGTCTACAGCAATATAAACAGAAAGTACATTCAGTTTTCACGAGGGACTAAATCGTATTTACACACTGTAAAATGCATTGTGTTTAACATGGTGTTTTAGATAAGATTATCTTTTCTTTTGTGATGTACATGTAGGTGTACCGTTGCAAATGATATAGTCTGTGTATTTGAACAGGTTTTCTTCCGGAAGTGGATACCACACAAGGTCAATCTGCTATTCGTAAGGATGAATCATTATAACAATGATTTAAGGAAAGATTGTGAGAGGAAAGGTAAGGAAGTGTCAAATAATTATTACAAATTAAATGAGTAAATATTTCAATGTCATTTTTTAAAACTTACAATCCCACTATAGGCATATGGAAATCGAAAGTAGATTATTTTTGTTATTGTTGATGTTCAACAACGAATAGTGGCTGGATATTATATATTCACCTAAGTTTAAGATAATTATGCCGACTTTTACCACGGACTAAGCAATGTGTATGTTAATTTTTTACACATTTACACAATAACATGTCAATATTTTTCAGATACTTTACCAAAACATGTCCCAGCAGATATTAGTCATTTCCGACCCCAATATAACTAATTTTCTTCCGAAGCAATAATGAACCCATCTTCGATTAATATAATGGCAACAGCTTATGTTCTCTAAAGAATCTGGAAGGAATTCTACAGAAGTTGTTATAGAGTACATGTACTAACTGTCAGCAGATATTTTTCTTTTAAAAAATCCAAAAGGTGTAATTATTTGACTTGTCAATGTTCTACCTTCAAGTAATTTGTCTATATTTAGTAATATCGCTACTTAAAGCAACAGTTCTGTGGTCTATGATCAACCTTAATGGTACAGTGTACATTGTATAAGATTATATTTAGAATTAATCAGTGGCACTGATCAAAGACTAGTGAAATGATTTAAGTTTTGTTTTTAACTTGCAGATAAACAAGCAATAGGCATGGCAGAGGCTCATGTAGACAATCGATCTTTCAAATGTCTGATATGTCTCCAGGAATGTAACACACCCCGACAGCTACCATGTTTTCACACGTTTTGCACGGGTTGTTTAAACACCTATATTAATTCTGAATACGTCACAGAATATAACAGGACGTACTTCCCCTGTCCGGTATGCGAAAGTCCGTGCTACCCTCACGACAAGGATGCTCCCGTTAGTTGTTGGGCCGGTTCGTTTCCTCGAAATCAGCTATTTGCTTCCTCAACGTTCAAAGAGACAGAATCAGGTCAGACATTCTGCCACGGATGTCTAACTGACGACGAAGAGAACGTTGCTTCCTTCTGGTGTAAAGCATGCTCGGAAGCCTTGTGTCAGCCATGTCGCATTGCACACCGACGAAGCAAATTACTTTCAACGCACAAAGTCATTGCCATAGACGAGGTTTCTAAGACGGATATACGCATGCCTGTATTCATTGACAACACGTGTCCTCATCATACGGGAAAGACGATCGAAGTATACTGCCACGACCACAACGCCTTATGCTGTGTTCTGTGCGTGACACTGTCACATAGAAGGTGTACGAATGTTAGTAGCCTTGGAGATACTACAAAGATGTTCTCACTTGATGTCATCGAATGTGAGTTAGGCAAGATGAAGGACGAGTCAAAAACGATTGTCGAAGAGGACGAAAACAAACTGACCATTATCGAAGACGATTACCAGAAAATGACCAGCAATGTGGCCACGATGATCAAGAAAGCGAAAGATAAGCTGGATGATCTTCACAAACGTTTTCAAACCGGGTTAGACGTAACATACCGACGTCATCGAGAAAGTCTACATGAACGCTTACGCACCAATAGGATATTTCAAGCAAACATTAAAAACACCAACCAACTGATGAGGGTGGTAAAAGGGAAAAGTCCTGACGTTGATACATTTATTGTAACGGAACAATCCAAGACACAACTCCTAAGTCACGTGCGGCGTTTACAGCAGAGGACTGGAGACAAGCACAATACTTTTGAATTGAAGATGAGATATGACGACGTATTAGAGAAGGTCATCAACGTGGTGACAACTGTGGGAAGATTAGAAGTCTCCTCTTCATTGTCATCGTCATCACAAGACTCCCTCACATCTATCAGACAAACCATTGACAAACTCCAGGCCACATCGTCCGTGACATCGTTTTCCGAATCAACGTCCTCCTCGGACATGTTGAGAGATGTAGGACACGTGGCAGTTCCATCTTCGTCAATAGCGCCTCGCATTGACGTGTGGACTGGGTCTTTATCTCTGGTCAAGTCTGTACATAAAGGTTCCATCGGTGGGTCAGTGACTCCATGTCTGACAGGAGGGATATTTATTGAAGGAGAATGTCTACTCGCTACAGACTACACAAACAAAAAACTTTTACTGTTTGATGATAGCTATGAGTATGTCAGGCATTATGATGTGGATAACTGTCCTATTGATATCACATGTAGATTTGAACCGAATCAGTTACTAATGACCCAGCCAAATGGGTCAGTCATTAAGTATACATTTCGGGATGGTGTCCTAACCACTGTCGACAGGATACGTAGTACTCAACAATGTTGGGGTATAGATATTCTGGGAGATAACATACTGCTCGGGACTGAAAGTTCTGTCGAGATTTTAACATCTGACTTTAAACAGGTAGCAGCCTCTATACCTAAACGCGGTTACAATACTTCCGTCGCCGCATCACCAAATAGACTCTTTTACCACGGAGATGAAGACGTCATCGTATGTCGGTCACATGATGGGAAGGAAGTGTTCCGGCATATGTGTAAAGGTATCAAAGAGCTACGAGGAATTGTTGTTGACCAGGATGGTAATGTATACGTATGTGGAATGGAGTCGGGAGACATACACCTGATATCACATGACGGCTCAAAGGATCGAATCCTTCTCCCAAGAATGTCTGGAATCGCTCGACCGTACGCCATACTTCACCATCCAAGAAGACAGGAGATCATTGTGACATCATGGCAGGAAAACGTGGTGTTTGAAGTGTACAAGTTTTGTGATCAGTGATTGGTGTAACTACACTGACTATCGAAATGTTTTCTGTGATTTCCACGATGTCTGTTTCACGAGGAATTAAATTAATTAATGTCACTTCATACTATTTCATATAAGTTACGGGAATTATTTGTGCACTATCATTAATCATTAAACCTTAACCGAGTAACCAGTGTTTGATAACCAAGGGAAAAGGGAAACATTAACATTATGGGTGCGCGATAGGGTATCCCACCCAAGGACTCGGTGTTTGATGTCCGGGCAAGCTATGGGCACTAACACGTACAGCCATTAGCGAGAACTACTTTCAAATGTCGATACTAAACTGCAGTTTTCTTATTGATGTGAATATAAATCAAATGTATAAATGTTATCCTATACCAGTGCGTATAGATATACGATGTCGTGTAGGAGAGAATAGACAGACAACTGTTTATTTTCTACTAACATGTACTTAACTCCTCCGATTGTTAACCTGACGAAATATTTTTTCCTCACATGTACCGTGAAACGTAATTAAGTTTGACACGATATCTATTTCTGTGTGTATTTCTATAACTCATCATTTCCCTGTATCAACATAGAAAGTTTCTTTTGTTTACGCGTTGATAATGGGTGCAGTAGTTGCCCCATTTCGTAAATACTGAGCGCACATGTATACTTGTTACAGGAAAGTGAGAGAACAATACATCTGATAATTTAAATAGGTCATTTAGAAGAACAATTAAGATCTTATATTCACAGATAATAAAACAGAGGTTCTATATGTCCGTGCGTCATAATAACCCATCTCAGGTTGGGTTGGAATAACACGGATACGTTTTGAAAAGCTGATTTCAACAAAAATCAGTTCTCAGTATAGCTAATTTTTATTATTTACTGGAAGGTTAGTTCGGAATGATATTCCGTAAGTGAAGGGTGGGTTGAGATTTCAAATTCGTAATCTGTATACACATTTTTGTTTAAGTTACCGTCACAGGTACAATTTAAGCAATTGAAATAATTAGTTAATATAAGATTGTGAATTGTCTATACACGTTACATGTACTTGTCAGTGCTGTGTTGTAATGTGGAAAGTACCTTGTCTAATTTAGTAACGCAGTGTCATGTACGTGTAGTCCATACTGTGTATGTCCATATTTGGTGGTGTTTACGACTTATATGTAAATTAGGGTATGAAAGTGTAAGAAATCGTGCAAGAGTGAGAGCGAGAATAGTAAAACCCGTGGGTTATGGTAGAACGCCGCAGTAGCCATTCATAGGTCGGTAGGACATATCCTCTGGGGTCCGGTGACCAATTATGTAACAGACATGTGTACAGACTTACCGTTTTACCAGACATAACAGTCTTGGAAGGTATGTTATCCTGACAAATATAATAGAATGACTAATAATTATAACTTTATTTAATAGATAGAATCATTACAGTCAGTTAATATGTTGTCGAGTACATGTAGGCTACGTATGTATATCATACAGGCTATTTTGTGTTTCAGAGGGTTTTCCTTTCGTATCAAGTTATGTCCTAATCTCCGGTAGTAAAATATAGAAAGAACCAGCAGGAGTGTGTTCGTTTTCCTTCCTGTGACATACTTTTAGAGCAATGTAGACCATGTTGGACAATATTCTCGCTTTTGAGAGTTTTATCACAGGCGATACAAAAACCGTGCATTTGATACACAATATCAAGAGGTATGTCGACCTGTCATGTTGAAGAGTGACTTGACCATACTCGAATGTAACCTTACAATGGTGTGTCAAATGATTCATAAAACAACATTTTCTGCAGTAACATTCTGTCCTGACGTAATTGTCCAAATAAACTGTGCAAAATATGTGAAAGCACGAGTCGCAGGGAACTACAAATCTCAAGGCAAAGAAAACAATTGAAGGATGGACCTTTAGAACAAGTTAATTTTTCCGCAATAACCCTTTTGTGTCTAAAATGAAAAACGAACATCCAGATACTTCTATTTCAATATTCCTTCAGTCGGGTTATTATAATTATATGACCTTTCTTTGTTGGTGATTATATTTCAATCATAGGTTATTAGGACATCAATTTGCATTTACAGATGTGATACACTGTAATCTTTATGTTTACTCTAATAAAGTAAAGTCAATGGGATCGATTTGACTTGGAATTTTTAACATACTATTGAGTTGAATTAAACTGGGACAGGATGCGTGATAATTACAACAAAATTAGTCATCTATATCATGGATAGAAGTCATACACACACAATAATGAAACAAATAGGGTTATTGATATATAGATTGTTGAAGCTAACAATGAAAAACGTTAATGGTACAATTGATGCTCAATTTAGGTTAGAAAAAAAGCTTTTCAAATATTATTTTATTAACCAGCTTGAAAAAAGTTTATCTCCTATTCAAGATGAGCGATTTTTGTTAATGTCTGAGCAGTATTTCGCTGTTCAATAAGTCTGATTATGATTGCTCTGTTAAATCCACACAGAAAGTTTTTAAGATAAAAAGGACATTTAAGAAAAAGTTATCTCTTCTAAATATATCAGGTTTAAAACTCATTCTACAATTTAGCTGATGGTTATAGAAAAGGAATCGCCACAAACTTACACCGTTGTAGACGGATTGCTGTAAAGTTTGTATAATATGTGTAAAATGTGTAGTATTTGTGGCGAGTACGGTGTGTGTGTATATATGCACATGTATATGTAGTCTCGGGTAGATAAACTAGTGCATATGAGGTAGCTTTAAATAGAAATGACCTGTTAGCAGGGTATTGTTCTCACTGATACAATAACTGTGGACGCATCACACCATATTTCATGTAAACGATATGAATGGGTTTGATTTGATTGTATTTACTGTCGGTCATCACACGAGTGTAGAGCACTAAATATTTACCTGAAATAGTCATTGAATTTTAAGGTGTTGTGTTACATATGAAGTATAGTAAAGTAAAATACAATATATACAATATGTGATTTGTTTGGAAAGGGTAATTGTATATTAACATATACATCACATGTGATTTGTGATTGTCATTCTGTGATTGGTAAAAATATTCAAGATAACTATACCACTTTAAGGTTAAATGGACCAACAAATGATGAGCAAAATTAAAACTAACAAACAGAACATGTAAAAATGTTAATATATATTGGTACATCCACGTTAAAATGAAAAAGTGCATATGCTTACCCAAATCTTGTGATGAAGACAAACAGCTCTCAGATATTTCTAACTTGTGTACATGTATATGCTAACAATTTTGAAAAGAACCTTCAATTTAGACTTGCTTTGTTGTAAACACTGTCTCCTGTAAGTTGTAGATCAATGTAATCCAATAAAAATGTTTAACGGGAAATGGTTCATTGCATGATGATCATACAACTACAATATAAAGTATTGTTGGTGTATGGTATTATATTTTTTCATATGATACGGAACCTGTTAATTTCCACCGCAGCCTCCAAAAACATACACACTACAGCATTTACACGCATGTATCTCGCACACAGGAGAAGCCGTACTGAAATTACATTATCTGTTCAAAGCAAACCATATTGGATCATACCATATAAATCACACAAGTATATACTGATTTTAAATATTCATAACTAATAGTAACTTTATATAGGATTTAGATTTTGTTTTCACATCAGGTTTCTATTAATATTTCAGAGGAGACTTCAGAGGTCATTGAAGCGTGATCTAATTTATATGTTTAGGAATTTCAAAGACTCAAATACATGAAATAGCGACACTTCTCGAAAAACTTTTGTCATGACTTGCAGTATCATAAATAATCATACTTTAGTTGACAGAATTTGTTAAAATCATATTTTTTATATGAACATATCAACTTAGTTGTCTCCCTTAACATGGAAACGAGCCAAACAATGTCCGTGTGTTGTAGAATCTATACAGATGTAAAAACCAGGAAGAACGTTATCTTATTTCACGAGTTCGGAGGCTAAAATGTGTAAGTGTATCCATATATTGACCTATATACAACATTTTAGATGTTGGATGTCTATTTCTTTCAACATTTAGTTGTACATTTTGTAAGAATACGTATTATGTGTAGTCTACAGCAATATAAACAGAAAGTACATTCAGTTTTCACGAGGGACTAAATCGTATTTACACACTGTAAAATGCATTGTGTTTAACATGGTGTTTTAGATAAGATTATCTTTTCTTTTGTGATGTACATGTAGGTGTACCGTTGCAAATGATATAGTCTGTGTATTTGAACAGGTTTTCTTCCGGAAGTGGATACCACACAAGGTCAATCTGCTATTCGTAAGGATGAATCATTATAACAATGATTTAAGGAAAGATTGTGAGAGGAAAGGTAAGGAAGTGTCAAATAATTATTACAAATTAAATGAGTAAATATTTCAATGTCATTTTTTAAAACTTACAATCCCACTATAGGCATATGGAAATCGAAAGTAGATTATTTTTGTTATTGTTGATGTTCAACAACGAATAGTGGCTGGATATTATATATTCACCTAAGTTTAAGCTAATTATGCCGACTTTTACCACGGACTAAGCAATGTGTATGTTAATTTTTTACACATTTACACAATAACATGTCAATATTTTTCAGATACTTTACCAAAACATGTCCCAGCAGATATTAGTCAATTCCGACCCCAATATAACTAATTTTTTTTCCGAAGCAATAATGAACCCATCTTCGATTAAATATAATGGCAACAGCTTATGTTCTCTAAAGAATCTGGAAGGAATTCTACAGAAGTTGTTATAGAGTACATGTACTAACTGTCAGCAGATATTTTTCTTTTAAAAAATCCAAAAGGTGTAATTATTTGACTTGTCAATGTTCTACCTTCAAGTAATTTGTCTATATTTAGTAATATCGCTACTTAAAGCAACAGTTCTATGGTCTATGATCAACCTTAATGGTACAGTGTACATTGTATAAGATTATACTTAGAATTAATCAGTGGCACTGATCAAAGACTAGTGAAATGATTTAAGTTTTGTTTTCAACTTGCAGATAAACAAGCAATAGGCATGGCAGAGGCTCATGTAGACAATCGATCTTTCAAATGTCTGATATGTCTCCAGGAATGTAACACACCCCGACAGCTATCATGTTTTCACACGTTTTGCACGGGTTGTTTGGACACCTATATCAATTCTGAATACGTCACAGAAGATAACAGGACGTACTTCCCCTGTCCGGTATGCGAAAGTCCGTGCTACCCTCACGACAAGGATGATCCCGTTAGTACTTGGGCCGGTTCGTTTCCTCGGAATCAGCTATTCGCTTCCTCAATGTTCAAAGAGACAGAATCAGGTCAGACATTCTGCAACGGATGTCTAACTGACGACGAAGAGAACGTTGCTTCCTTCTGGTGTAAAGCATGCTCGGAAGCCTTGTGTCAGCCATGTCGCGTTGCACACCGACGAAGCAAATTACTTTCAACGCACAAAGTCATTGCCATAGACGAGGTTTCTAAGACGGATATACGTATGCCTGTATTCGTTGACAACACGTGCCCTCGACATACGGGGAAGACGATCGAAGTATACTGCCACGACCACAACGCCTTATGCTGTGTTCTGTGTGTGGCACTGTTGCATAGAAGGTGTACGAATGTCAAAAGCATTGGAGATACTGCACAGATGTTCTCGCTCGATGTCATCGAATGTGAGTTAGGCAAGATGACGGACGAGTCAAAAACGATTGTTGAAGAGGACGAAAACAAGCTGACCACTCTCGAAAGCGATTACGAGAAAATGACCAGTAATGTGGCCATGATAATCGAGAAAGCGAAAGATAAGCTGGATGATCTCCAAAAACGTTTTCAAACCGGGTTAGATGTAACATACCGACGTCATCAAGATAGTCTTCATAAACGCTTACGCACCAATAGGATATTTCAAGCAAACATTGAAAACACTAACCAACTGATGAGGATCGTAAAAGATAAAAATCCTGACGTTGAGACATTTATTGTAACGGAACAATCCAAGACACAACTTCTGAGACACGTGCGGCGTTTACAGCAGATGACTGGAGACAAACACAACACATTTGAATTGAAGATGAGATATGACGACGTATTAGAGAAGGTCATCAACATGATGACAACTGTGGGAAGGTTAGAAGTCTCCTCTTCATTGTCATCGTCATCACATGACTCCCTCACATCTATCAGACAAATCATTGACACACTCCAGACAACATCGTCCGTGACATCGTTTTCCGAATCAACGTCCTCCTCGGACATGTTGAGAGATGTAGGACACGTGACAGTTCCATCTTCGTCAATAGCGCCTCGTATTGACGTGTGGACTGGGTCTTTATCTCTGGTCAAGTCTGTAAATAAAGGATCCATCGGTGGGTCAAAGACTCCGCGGCTGACAGGAGGGGTATTTATTGAAGGAGAAGGTCTACTCGCTACAGACTACAAAAACAAAAAACTGTTACTGTTTGATGATAGCTATGAGTATATCGGGCATTATGATATGGATAATAGTCCTATTGATATCACACGTGGATTTGAACCGAATGAGTTAATAATGACCCAGATTGATAGTTCACTCATTAGGTATACATTTCGGGATGGTTGCATAACCACTACCGACAGTATAAGTAGTGCTCAACAATGTTGGGGTATAGATACCCTGGGAGATAACATGCTGACCGGGACTGATTATTCTGTCGAGATTTCAACATCTGACTTTAAGCAGGTAGCCTCTATTCCTAAACGCGGTTACAATACTTTCGTTGCCGCATCCCCAAATGGACTCTTTTACCACAGTGATGAAGACGTCATCGTATGTCGGTCACGTGACGGGAAGGAAGTGCACCGGATTATGTGTAAAGGTATCAAAGAGCTACGAGGTATTACCCTTGACCAGGATGGTAATGTATACGTGTGTGGAATGGAGTCAGGAGACATACACCTGATATCACATGACGGCTCAAAGGGGAGAATCCTTCTCTCAAGAATTTCTGGAATCACTCGACCATACGCCATACTTCACCATCCAACAAGACAGGAGATCATTGTGACGTCATGGCAGGAAAACGTCGTCTTTGAAGTGTACAAGTTTTGTGACCAGTGATTGGTGTAACTACACTGACTATATCGAAATGTTTTCTGTGATTTCCACGATGTCTGTTTCATGAGGAATTAAATCAATTAATGGCTCTTCATACTGTTTCATATAAGTTACGGGAATTGCTTGTGCACTAGCATTAATCATTAAATCTTAACCGACTAACCAGTGTTTGATAACCAAGAGAAAAAGGGATGATTAACATTATGGGTGCGCGATAGGGTATCCCAACCAAAGACTCGGTGTTTGATGTCCAGGGCAAGCTATGCGCACTAACACGTACAGCCATTAGCGAGAAATACTTTCAAACGTCGATACTAAACTGCAGTCTTATTGATGTGAATAAATCAAATGTATAAATGTTATCCTATCCCAGTGAGTATAGATATACGATGTCGTGTAGGAGAGAATAGACTGACAACTGTTTATCAAAGTTATTTTCTACAAACATCTACTGAACTTATTTGTTACTTAATTATTCCTCCGATTGTTAACATGACAAAATAATTATTTCCTCACATGTAATGTGAAACGTAATAAAGTTTGACACGATATCTATTTCTGTGTTTACTTCTTTAACCTACCATTTCTCTGTATCAACATAGACAATTTCTTTTGTTAACGCGCTCATAATGGGTGAGTAGTTGCCTCATTTCGTAAATACTGAGCGTAAATGTATACTTGTGACAGGAAAATGAGAGAACAATACATATGATAATTTAAATAAGTCATGTTGTAGAAATCCGCATATCCAATCTCCTCCAGTAAGCCATATTATCTGTGACCTCCAAAGTGTAGTAGAATGCACAAATTTGACAAGATACGTGGACCCGGTCCATATGTCAACACGTGTCGGTTCCGCCGAAGACTGCATCTTCAACTGCTCTGCATCACTCACCATCTTTGACGACGATGGTGCTGGTAAGGCTAACGTGGCGGTAATGTTTTGATTTCGTCGTCGATTTCCTCGATGAATGCAAGAGCAACCGATGAAAACGATGACAACGACGTTGTTATTTCTGGTTTTCCAACTGAAATCGTTGAGGTAAGAAGTGTGATAATTTTTTTTATCGAATTTCATCGTTAAAATATAACAGTTGTAATTATTAATATATATATTTTGTAATCTCTGTTAAGAATGTGTGTTGGATACTTCACTGACAATACCTGTTCTGCGGTTGCGTTCGTTTAACACGTGGTTGTGTTCGTTTAACCACCTATGTGTGAGTATGCGACAAAGCCAGTGTCTTTTTGACATTGTATGTTCGATCGAGGTCATTTTGAAATCGAAAATGCAGCTCATCGACTTTATCTTTGACGGTTTGTTTAGTCTTGTCACATTATTTGACATTGTTTAGTGATCTATGTCGAGGGCAAAATCTTTGGCTTCATCCTCTTTAATCATTATTCCTATTTCGTATTCCTGGCTGTTTAGCGCAAAGCCAATTCGTCTTGGTGCGAATTTTGTTACGGCGTCGTCCATAGATATCACCTGCTCGCATGAAACATGGTACTGACTCAAACTCAGCTTACAGCAAAGACTGTTGTTGTCTATGCAATATGTTTCTAATCTTTCCTTAATGTGTCGTGGACAATACTTTACCGACAAGTGTTTTACATTCTCGTGTTTATGCAAAGGAACCACTTTGTGCAGGGAAAGAAATGTACCGAGTTTGTGAGTCATTCGGCATTGATCAATCAGAGCTTCCATGCATACGTTACACCAAAAAGAAGCACTCTTCTCTTTGTTGTGTAGCAAACACCCATAGCAGAATGCCTCACCCAGTTCTTCCTTGTCAGTTGAGTTTACAAAAAGGGGAAGGGAAAAACTTAGTACACTGGTTCGAGGGTGTGTTCCCGGAAACTGGACAAGCCATATTTTCTGCAATAACATGTGCTCTCCTGACGTAATTGTCCAAAACAAAAGCTGTGCAAAATATGTGAAAGCCCGGTAACATTCGCAGGGAACTACAAATGTCAAGACAAAGTAAGCAATTGAAGGATTGGCTTTTGGAACACGTACCATCACCTGTTCGTGCCTAAAATGAAACGAGCATCCAAATAATTCTCTTATTCTAATATTATGTCAGTCAGGATATTATAATTATAATACCGTTCTTTATTGTTTTTTAATTGTGCCATAGGATATAACAGTTGTTCATTTGGTACTTTTCGGTAATTAATTATCTCAATGGTTCCATTTTATGGGTGTCATGATATATATTGGGGATTAGACTTCAATCATAAGTTATTAGGACAACAATATACATGTACAGATATGTTTTACATATTCGATTGTGGGAGGTGACAAATATGATACATTGTAATCTTTATGTTTACTATAATAAAGTAAAGTAAATAAGATCGGTTTGACTAGGCATTGTTAACGCCCTATTGAGGCGATTGAAACTGGGAAGAGGATGCGTGAAAATTACAACGAAATGAGTCATCTATATCATGGATAGAAGTCAAACACAAAAAAAAACGAAAATCAAAGCAAACAAAAAACAAAAAACAAAAAAAAATGAAAAAATAGGGTTAGGGTTTATTGATATATATATTGTTGAAGTTAACAATGAAACATCTAACAACATCCCATAAAGGGGTCACGTCGGGGTATCCTTTTAGATTAGCCAATCAAATGACTACCTCCAGAATCTTGGAAGATAATTTTATTTGTGCGAATTAGCATGACTAGAGTCCACAGCCTGCATAATATGTCAACTTGTTTTAAGCCATTTCGTCCCAGACAGCATATAGCTACATTTATATATAATGCTTTGCCCTAAATGGTTTGCTTGAGATGCATACTCTGACGAAATGGTTTGCTTCGATGACATCGATAAATTGACTATTCGCCCTGAAAGGGAAATACATAGTCATCAGAACGTGACCCCATATGGTATGGTGTTAGATGTTCATTTAACGTAGTGAGAATGACCATCTAGGTTTTAATTAGATTGAATAAGTCTTATTATGATAGTTCCCTTAAATCCACACAGAAAGTTTTTTAAGATAAAAAACAAATATTTAAGAAAATGTTATCTCTTCTAAATATCTCCAGTTTAACACTCATTCTAGAATTAAACTGGTGGTTATAAAAAGGGAATCGTCACAAACTTACACCGTCGTAAACGGATTGCTGTAAAGTGTTATTATATGTGTAAAATGAGTGGTATTTGTGGCGAGTACGGTGTGTATGTCTGTATGCACATGTATATGTAGTCTCGGGTAGATAAACTAGTGCATATGAGGTAGCTTTAAATAGAAATGACCTGTTAACAAGGAATGTTTCTCATTGATACAATAACTATGGACGCATACCACTATATTTCATGTACAGTGAATGAATTTCAATTTATTGTATTTACTGCCGGTGATCAAATGTGTGTAGGGCAGTAAATATTGACCTGAAATAGCCATTAAATTTTAAAGGTGTTGTGTTACATATGAAGTATAATAAAGAGAAATACAATATACACTATGTGATGTGTGTGGAACCGGTAATTGTATATTTACATATACAATTTTGAAAAGAACCTTCAATTTAGACTTAAACACTCTCTCTTGTAAGTTGTAGATCAATGTAATCCAATAAACATGTTTAACGGGAAATGGTTCATTGCATGATGATTTTACAACTACAGTATAAAGTATTGTTGGTGTATGGTAATATATTGTTTTTTGAGATACGGAACCTGTGCGTTCCCCCACAGCCTCCCAAAACACACACAGACTAAACCATGTACACGCATGAATCTCGTACACAGGGGAGGTCATACTTAAATGACATTATATGTTCCAACCAAACCATATTGGATCTTACCATACAAAAATCACACAAGTATATACTGATTTTGAATAGTCATAACTAATACGAAAATGCATGGGGAGAAATGGCTATAACTGTGCTGTATAGCAGTTTTGTGTTTCTAGGACTCACCCGTGGTATTGATGGTCACCATTGTTATAGAAAGCAAATTCAGAGTAAACTATTGTTAAATAATAAGGGACAAACTATTTAATTAGTTTAAATATTCAAATCTGTTCATCTGTTCTCTATGGTTAATATATCTTTATGTAACCGGGTTGCCTAGACAGGATAGTGAAAAACCAGAAGACAACCGGGTCGGGTTCGAGTTCTTTATTGATGAATATGAAGAATTGATTGGACAGTACATGCACAATTGGACAACAAAGAGATAGACTAATCACATGACTGTACATACATACCACACGTACAGGTAAAATCTATTTATATATTACAGACTCACAGGTAGTGTGAGTGAGCACTATATAGAGTATGTGTATACCTGCATGCAGAGTACCTACCAACTCTGCAGCGAACACCGCAATATTTGATACATTAACTTGACCTGTAATAACAATACTTATACAAATATTAAAACAAGCATATCACAAATTTATAACATCTTAATTGTAGCAATACCGAAATAGTTCACCTGGTCACATTTACAAAGGATTTAGATTTTATTTTCACATCGGATTTTTATTTATAGTTCATAGGAGAGTTCAGAGGTCATTCAAACGTGATCTTTTTAATTTGTTAAGGAATTTCAAAGACTCAAATATATGAAATGGCGACACTTTTCGAAAAACTTTTGTCATGGCTAGCAGTAACATAAATAATCTTACTTTAGTTGACAGCATTTATTAAAATTTTATTTTTTATAGGAACATATCAACCTAGTTGTACCCCTTAACATGGAAACGAGCCAAACGTTGTCCGTGTGTTGTGTACAGATGTAAAAACCAAGAAGAGCATTATCTTATTTCATCAGTTCGGAGGCTAAAATGTGTAAGTGTATCCATATATTGACCTATATGCAACATTTTGGATGTTGGATGTCTATTTTTTGCAACATTTATGTGTACATTTTGTAAGAATACGTATTATGTGTAATCAACAGCAACATAAACAGAAAGAAAGTACATTCAGTTTTCACTAGGGACTAAATCGTATTTACACACTGTAAAATGCATTGTGTTTTAAATGGCGTTTTAGATGAAATTATCATTTCTATTGTGAGATACCTGTAAGTGTACTGTTGTAAATTATATAGTCAGTGTATTTGAACAGGTTTCTCTACCGGAAGTGGATACCACACAAGGGCAATCTGCTATTCGTAATGATCAATCGTTATAGCAACGGTTTTGGAGAAGATAGAGAGAGGAAAGGTATGGAAGTGTCAGAAGTAATTATTTCATATTAAATGAGTAAATCTTTAAATGTCATTTTTTATAACTTACAATCCCATTTGGGCATATGGAAATCGAAAGTAGATTATTTTGTTAATGTTGATGTTCAACAACGAAAAGTGGCTGGATATTATATATTTACCTAAGTATACGCAAACTATGCCTACTTTTACCACGGACTAAGCAACATGTATGTATAACTATACATATAACTAATTTTCTTCCGAAGCTATAATGAACCCATCTTCGATAAGATAAAGCAAATGGAAAGAATTCTACAGAAATTGATATAGAGTACATGTACTAACTGTAAGCAGATATTTTTCCAAAAAGGTTTAATTATTTATTCAATGTTCTATCTTCAATTAATTTGTCTATATTTAGTAATATAGCTACTTAATCATGAAGCAACAGCTCTGTGTTCTATGATCAACCTTTTCATTATCAAGTTTATGGTACAGTGTACATTGTATAAGATTATATTTAGAATTAAAAAATTTGTGGCAGAGATGAAAGATTCTTGAAATGATTTTAAGTTTTTGTTCTTAACTTGCAGATAAACAAGCAATATGCATGGCAGAGGCTCATGTAGACAATCGATCTTTCAAATGTCTGATATGTCTCCAGGAATGTAACATACCCGGACAGCTGGCATGTTTCCACACGTTCTGTACGGGTTGTCTGAACACCTATATTAATTCTGAATACGTCACAGAAGATAACAGGACGTACTTCCCCTGTCCGGTATGCGAAAGTTCGTGCTACCCTCACGACAAGGATGCTCACGTTAGCTCTTGGGCCGGTTCGTTTCCTCGGAATCAGCTCTTCGCTTCATCAACGTATAAAGAGACAAAATCAGGTCAGACATTCTGCCACGGATGTCTTACGACGAAGAGAACGTTGCTTCCTTCTGGTGTAAAGCATGCTCGGAAGCCTTGTGTCAGCCATGTCGCGTTGCACACCGACGAAGCAAATTACTTTCAACGCACAAAGTTATTGCCATAGACGATGTTTCTAAGACAGATATACGCATGCCTGTATCCATTGACAACACGTGTCCTCGTCATACGTGGAAGACGATCGAAGTATACTGCCACGACCACAACGCCTTATGCTGTGTTCTGTGCGTGACACTGTCGCATAGAAGGTGTACGCATGTCAGTAGCCTTGAAGATACTACAAAGATGTTGTCACTTGATGTCATCGAATGTGAGTTAGGCAAGATGAACGACGAGTCAAAAACAATTGTTGAAGAGGACGAAAACAAATTGACCACTCTCGAATACAATTACCAGAACATGACCAGTAATGTGGCCATGATGATCAAGAAAGCGAAAGATAAGCTGGATGATCTTCACAAACGTTTTCAAATCGGGTTAGATGTAACATACCGACGTCATCGAGAAAGTCTACATGAACGCTTACGCAACAATAGGATATTTCAAGCAAACATTGAAAACACCAACCAACTGATGAGGGTGGTAAAAGGAAAAAGTCCTGTCGTTGATACATTTATTGTAACGGAACAATCCAAGACACAACTTCTGAGACACGTACGGCGTTTACAGCAGAAGACTGGAGACAAACACAACACATTTGAATTGAAGATTAGATATGACGACGTATTAGAGAATGTCATCAGCGTGATGACATCTGTGGGAAGATTAGAAGTCTCCTCTTCATTGTCATCTTCCTCACATGACTCCTTCACATCTATCAGACAAATCATTGACATACTCCAGGCCACATCATCTGTGACATCGTTTTCCGAATCAACGTCCTCCTCGGACATGCTGAGTGATGTAGGACACGTGGCAGTTCCATCTTCGTCAATAGCGCTTCGTATTGACGTATGGACTGGGTCTTTATCTCTGGTCAAGTCTGTACATAAAGATTCCATCGATGGGTTAGGGATTCAGTGGCTAACAGGAGGAGTATTTATTGAAGGGGAAGGTCTACTTGCTATAGACGATTACAGAATGTTACTGTTTGATGATAGCTATGATTATATCAGGCATTATGATATGGATAACTGTCCTATTGATATCACACGCGGATTTGAGCCGAACGAGTTACTAATGACCCAGACAAATGAGTCAGTCATTAGGTGTACATTTCGGGATGGTGTCCTAACCACTGTCGACAGGATAAGGAGAACTCAACAATGTTGGGGTATAGATACTCTGGCAGATAACGTGCTGACCGGGACTAATTATTCTGTCGAGATTTCAACATCTGACTTTAAACAGGTCGCCTCTATACCTAAACGAGGTAACAATACCTTCGTCGCCGCATCACCCCGGGGACTCCTTTACCACAGAGATGAAGACGTCATCGTGTGTCGGTCACGTGATGGGAAGGAAGTGTTCCGGCATGTGTGTAAATGTATCAAAGAGCCACGAGGAATTGTTGTTTATCAGGATGGTAATGTATACGTGTGTGGAATGGAGTCGAGAGACATACACCTGATATCACATGACGGCTCCAAGGATCGAATCCTTCTCCCAAGCACGTATGGAATCACTCGACCGTACGCCATACTTCTCCATCATTGTGACGTCATGGCAGGAAAACGTGGCCTTTGAAGTGTACAAGTTTTGTGATCAGTGATTGGTGTAACTGCACTGACTATCGAAATGATTTATATGATTTCTCCAATAGTTGTTTTACGCAAAATAAATACAATTCAAGTCACTTCATACTATTTCATATAAGTTACGGGAATTGCTTTGTGCACTCGTATTAATCTTTAAATCAGAATCGACCAGTGTGTAATAACAAGGGGAAAGGAAAAGACTAATATTATAGGTGCGTGATAGGGTATCCCACTCAAGGACTCAGTGTTTGATATCCGGGGCAAGCTATGAGCACTACTTCAAACGTCGATACTAAACTGCAGTCTCATTGATGTGAATAAATCAAATGCATAAATGTTATCCTATACCAGTGAGTATAGATATATTTACGATGTCGTGTAAGAGAGAATAGACAGACGACTGTTTATCAAAGTTATTTTCTACTAACATGTACTTAACTTATTTGTTACTCGTCAAATTATTCCTCCGTTTGGTAACCTGACGAATTTTTTTCCCCTCACACATACTGTGAAACGTAATAAAGTTTGACATGATATCTATTTCTGTTTGTATTTCTATGACTTATCATTAATCTGTATCAACATAGAAAATTTATTTGTTTACGCGTTGATAATGGGTGAAGTAGTTGCCCCATTTTGTAAATACTGAGCGCAAATGTATACTTGTTACAAGAAAGTGAGAGAACAATACATCTGATAATTTGAATAGGTCATTTGGAAGAACAATTAAGATATTATATTAACAGATCAAAAACAGAAGTTCTATATGTCCGTGCGTCATAATAATCCATCCCAGGTTGGGTTGGGTTGAAAAGCTGATGTTAACTAATTTTGATTACTTACTGGAAGGTTAGTTCGGAATGATATTCCGTAAGTGAAGAGTGTGTTGAGATTTCAAATACGTAATCTGTATACACATTTTTATTTAAGTTACTGTTAGAGCGATGTAGACCATGTTGGACAATGTTCTCGCTTTCGAGACTTTTCATCACAGGCGATACAAAAACCGTGCATTTGATACACAATTTAAAGAGGTATGTCGACCTGTCATGTTGAAGAGTGACCCGGCCATACTTACAATGGTGTGTCAAATGATTTATAAAACATTTTCTGCAACAACATTCTGTCCTGACGTAATTGTCCATATACGCTGTGCTAAATATGTGAAAGCACGATCACAGTCGCAGGGAACTACAAACTCAAGGCAAAGTAAGTAATTGAAGGATGGTCCTTTAGAACAAGTTCATGTTTCCACCATAACCCTTTCGTGTCTAAAACGAAAAACGAACATCCAGATACTTCTATTTTAATATTCCTTCAGTCGGGATATTATAATTATAATACCTTTCTTTGTTGGTGATTATTTTTCAATCATAGGTTATTAGGACATCAATTTGCATTTACAGATGTGATACACTGTAATCTTTATGTTTACTCTAATAAAGTAAAGTCAATGGGATCGATTTGACTTGGAATTTTTAACATACTATTGAGTTGAATTAAACTAGGAACAAGATGCGTGATAATTACAACAAAATTAGTCATCTATTTAAGCATTAAACTGTCTTGATTTGGCATCTCTGTTCGATATAAATGACAGAGCTTTGCAGACAAACTGCATTATGACATGTTTGTCTGCAAAGCTCTGTCATTTATCTCGAACAGAGATGCCATATCAAGACAGTTTAATGCTTATATTTACGTTTGATGAATTGTTTTTATCTAAAAAATATGTAGGTTTCGACTTATAATTTAAATTTCCCGCCTTATCGTCAATCGCGAAATTACCGTTTCAAAACTGGAACAGCCTTTCTTCTCACGTGCAGATTGCCACACAAAATAGTGCATACAAAAACGACAAAAATAATTATATTGGTTTTCACAATGTTTTATTTATTTTCATATTTTCTTTATTTGATGTGTTTTTGTCGATATTATACCATTTAGTTTAGTTGTTTCAAATTTCTTGTGTTTAGTTCAGAGTTCGATTCACATTGGCCGCCATCTTTGTTTACATTGTACATGTATTCTTACGCACTGGAATCATGGCATGCTTTGGGTGTCAGTTATACTCTCATAGACAACACTTTGTTTTGGTTAGTTTATTTAGTGGCATTGTCAGGCAAATGTAAATATATTATTGATAGAAGTCAAACACACACAATAATGAAACAAATAGGGTTATTGATATATAAATTGTTGAAGATAACAATGAAAAACGTTAATGGTACAATTGATGCTCAATTTAGGTTAGAAAAAGAGCTTTTCAAATATTATTTTATTAACCAGCTTGAAAAAAATTTATCTCCTGCTCAAGATGAGCGATTTTCGTTAAAGGGACTAAATGGTTAGATTTCAATAATTTCTACATGCATTTGATTTCCGGAAAGCGTTGTGATACTTGAAATTAAATTGTTTACAAAATTATGACACTTTTTGTGAAATATTGGCAATGTTAATCAACTTCGAATTATCGCTGAACAACATTTGCTGTTTACATCGGAGAGAGCCGAGTGCGTCACATGATTTCAGTATCCTCGCTTTCACCCGACGAAAATGGAATCGAGGTAAGTGTAAACATTTTGTCACGTGGATGTAGAACATGTGATTACTTTGCAATCGGACGGTCTCTAGGAATACCAATCGTTATTCGCTATTGTTGATTGAGAGCTCAAACAGATAAAAGTACGTATAACCCTCAGAAGTAGCATGTGAAATTTTGACATTCGGCGATGGGGCCTCCAAAGGGGACTTCGTTTCGTTTATTGTGATCTAGGAAAATATTATCATTATTTATCTTTGAAGTGTTAATTCAATTCAATATCGTCCCAATGTAGGAAATCGAAGTGTACACTAAAATTGGAATTGCTATTTTGTATGACCGTAAGTGCTGTGACGACGTAACAGTTATACAGTTGTAACCAGACATATATGTCTCTGTTGTAACATACAAAAAAAAATAAAAAATGCCGATCACTAACGTGATAGGCCTACCCAAATGTGAATTCGATTTAAATCTGATTAATGGAGATCTACATTGTAAATTGATTGCACTGAGTGCAATACACAAACTGTAAGTCTAGATATAAGAAAAAATAATTCAGTTTTACTCTGAAATTGTAATTTATTCGACTGTTTGAATTCCCTCGGCCTTTCAGATTGACATCCTAATTAAAAATCGGAACCTTCATTGAGTTAGTAGTTTTTGCACTTAACTTTGCTTCTGTTTAATGATTGTAGTTAAAATGTTGAAATTCTTGTACGTTATTTGATGAATTATATAATTAAATATGTACGTTAAGAAATGGATAACACTGATACATGGTAAAAGATGGATATGAGTATTGTTGATTATCTCATTTATATCAATAATGTATTATCTCATTTATATCAATTTATCATCGATATAAATGAGATATTTAATTCACAATACTGATGTCCATACTATTTTAATAATTCAATGATTAGCTGACAGTCTCAATGACAGTCATGGATTGAGGAATTGGACTATTCTCAAGTTTACCTACATGTACAATTATGTTCATTTATATGTTACATTTTCTTGTATTTCAGTCAACCTCAATATCATCTTGATTGGCAAGTCAGCAGAGCATGCAGTCTAACTATATATGGGTAGAGGTCAAGGTGACAGGAGTAAATAAAATATAGAAATCGTGAAAATTTAAGCATTTTATTGGTAATCACGTTATCTGTTTGCCCATACACATAAGCTGAATTATCTTATTTCAAGGAAGTTGTTTTGACACCTGTGCAGTGAAAAGGTTTGATATAAAACCAAAATAAATTACATTACATCATTGACTTCATGGAAACCTTTTGTTTTATTTACCATATTTCATATGCATCAGTTTTCACTGATACTGGCTTATGTAAAACAAGAGGCCCATTGGCCTTAATGGTCACCTGAGTTTTGAAATATTCAATTTAATTGACCCTTTTTAGCCTTGCCCATCAGCCCAGAAGGTCAGTCAGGGTCAACATGTGCATGCCATCAAGCTGTCATCCAATGCTGATAATGTTAATGAAGTTAGAATGAATTTCAATAGAAATCAAACAAATGCTGATCAAAATTGTGATTTCCCTATATAAATTTTAGTCCCCCCTCAGGGTCATGAAATTCCAAATTTTTGTTAAAGACACCAGTATATGATTCTACCATATCTGCGAGCTGAGAAGATCTTTTAAATTTTAGTCAATTTGACCCTTTCTGACCCTGCCCCTCAGGTCCCTGGGTGTTGGGACTATGTAATTCACAGTTTTGGTTGACCTTTTGACCATGAAAGCTTACTGACAAATTGTTTAAAGAGAAACAACGCAGTTAGAATAGGTCACTTCATACTTCATCTCAGGTGACCTAAAGATACAACCCTAATTTATCAGAATATCAACAGAACAGTGACTTATGATGTTGATAATACACAAAACAGTAAATGCACAGTACAGTTTGTCTCACAAATAGTTTTGATATAGAAAACATTGAGAAAAGTCAAACATGCAAATAAAGAATTTACCACATTGTATTTATTGTCTTGCTTAGATGTAAGCATTGGCATCAATGACTAGAGAAAGTTGACTGCCATGACTACGTAGTGACTTAACATCAATGACAATTGTTGGCATCAGTGATAATTGAGTGTTGACATCAATGACTATTGAGTATTATGGAGTGTTGACATACATGACTATTGAGTATTAGTGAGTGTTGACATAAATGATTATTGAGTATTAGTGAGTGTTGACATATATGACAATTGAGTATTAGTGAGTGTTGACATAAATGACTATTGAGTACTAGTGTGTGTTGACATTAAAGACTATTGAGCACTAGTGGGTGTTGACATCAATGAATTTTGAGAGTTTATAAATTACTTGTGAGTGTTAACATGAATATTTCAATTGTGCACACATGTACAGCTATGAATAATCATTTTTGACTAAGCATTTAAATTTCAGACCAGACAATGTTGTTTGTCTCTTGAGATCATATAAATTTCGAAATGAAGGCTGCACTGATTTAATATCATATGACATTTATGGAATGGATAACATTAAGCTATTATAGTAACATTATACCAATAAACTAAAGGCCCAGAGGGCCTGCATCGCTAACCTGGATAATTCAGTAATGATGGCAAAATACTCAAATTTAAGTTTCATTTCAAACATTTTTCTACTTTTGAACTACCTCTCCCAACAATGGTTCAAACAACAAGTGGACTAGATGTAATTCTTGGAAAAAAAATGAGTTAAATCTGTTTTTTTTTTTTTTGCTATACCAGGTAATTCTCTTATTTTGCCCCGAAAGGTGCCACTCAGATGATGGTGACGCTTCATTTATGCAACATATAACATTGCCACATAATTCTCCTGACCAAATTTCATCAAATCCATTTAATTGTTCAGGACTAGTAGAATTTCTAAAAGGGTTTCCATTCTGACCAGTGAACTAAAAACATGTTAATAATAAGACCATTACAAAGGGCAATAACTCTGCAAACTACTGTCCAATAATTTCCATTTTTGAAGTTGTCTGAGATCTTGTCAATATATGGCTGCGTATAAAGTTTTATCAAATTTGGTATATTCTGACATTTACTCAAGTTATTCAAATATTGTGTTCACAATGTTGACAGACGAATGCCGGACGCCTCAGTATGGCATACTCACCTTGGTCCTTCGGACCAGGTCAGCTACTAAACGTAAGGACAGATATTCAAAAGTAATAGTCTCTGGAACATGATTAGTCTCAAAATTTCAATTATTCCCATTCATCTTAATTGGGATTTCTTCTCCTCTACCATTTGGACAGTAGATGGTGGAGGAGCATGGGCTAGGAGTTTGAATATTCTGGGATCTATTTGATGCAAGGGTTTTGGCTAGATATTCCAGTTCTATCTGTTATTCTGTTGGCCACTATCAGATTGATGAGTCCCTGGATGTGTTGGTATGTCCTTTCCACCTTGTACGGCACTATTGTCCTCCGAGAACTTTTGTGTTATAAATCCTGTGATATCTATAAGAAGAAAAAAAAGATATTTTCTTACACAAAATCAATGTAATTTCCAGTTACACAAACCAACAAAATGTGCAAAATTGGCAATATTATAATCATGCCTTATATTGAAACATAGCAGTCATTATTTATCATGCAAAGATGGCTCTTCACGATATCTTGTCTGATATTTCATCAAATAATGTGCCTGTCAACATTTTCTCAACTCACATGCAAGCTTAATTAGCCTCTACACATAATCAAGGCTTCTGCTGGGTCTTAAATATGTATACCAGTATCAATAGTTGAAAAAGGTAAATTCAACACAACATACGCTTACGCTTTCAGGCCTAATGACCATCTTAAGGCATGATATTGTATATGTGACATCATAATGTGGTATCCAAGACGTCAAATAAATGAAGCGCATGAAGATGGCCATTAGGCCCGAAAACACCATGGGAAATAACTTAACTAACTATGGTGTTATTACATTAATTTGGTGAATCAATCACTATCAATATGTAATGCAAAAAAAAAAAAAAATTATTACTAAATTCACAAAATTGATACTCCAGAAGTTTTTCAATCTCCAATTGCACAATATCTTACCAAATACACTAAGAACTCAGCAATTTTCAACAAGTGTTAACAGTAGCGGCCAGACCGGGGTTCCAACTCTGACCTCCGAACACCAGCCGGATGCTCTACCAACTATTGAGTTACCTGGTCACTGATGATCGACTCAGTCCAGTCCCGCTACACATGCATGCAGCTCATGCATGAATTATAGCGGTCAAAACTGATTGGTTCACCTTTTCTGATTCAATTTATTAATTACAAAAAAATCCATTATTGGTAGCTGCTAAACAAAAACAATATTTCAAATCCATTCATTTTAATTAGAAAAAAAAATTGTTATCGAAAATTGATCGGTTGGTGGTATCTGATTACAAACCAATACATGTATAGGAATTGGTTATGTTTTTAAACTGATTATATACAATATGTGTCATATACTATAGACCAAAACATGTAATCAAACTTGACGCCTATATACGTATATATATCTACAATTTTTTGTATATCAATATGCAAATCATAACGTAATAACAGTTCACAGTGATACATGACTTGTGTTGTATAATTATGAGAATTTTGAATGTTAATTAGCATCGACAGAAACTATTCCACGACTTTCTAATTATACGACTCAATAAATAAATAATGTTCTTCCTTCGCATCCAAATGCTAATGATTTATATAAATATTTGTTAATTAATGGCCTCTAGGATTAGTAATTAATTAACTATGAAAAATACCTAAGTGCGACTGGTAATAGTGTCGTCCGTTGTGGCTGGACTCCATGTCGCCTGTGGTCATCTTCATTGGCTTCAGTTTCTTTATGACCAAACGCTGTAGATCTCAGGCTTGCTTTCAAAACTGTACAACGGAATATTAATAACACAATGTAAACTTAATGTGTAATATACAGGCAGTCTAACAAAAGCATAAAGTCATCAAGTTTACTTTCTGGTATGATGCGATTAATTTGACAAATGTCAAAATCCCCTCTTGGGCGCCCCCTTTGATTTGTATTCCCATTTAGGACTTGTTGAGGCCAATACCAAGCGATTCATGCCGTGTTAACACTACGTGACCTTTCTTAAGCTTAATCTCGATATCAGTTGTTACCATTTATGATAATTATGTACCATCAAGTACTATCAAGTCATCATCTGGGCGTACACGACAGTTGATCTACGAAACATCGAAGTCCAGTGCTGTCAACTAACCTGTTCAAGGCATTAGCTTGGCCAAAGGAGGGTCTGTTTTAATCCCTTCGGTATATTTTAACTGATGCCATCTGCTTGCTCTGTCTCTAAGATACGTGTTCGTCTGTTAGAAGTTAAAATCACGTTCTCGATTATTCGTTTCTTCGTGCTCTCGGTTAAAACTGATTCAGAACCCTTCCACTTAGATCGGGTGTTCGCCATCTTTGTTATGATGTTTCCAATTTCCCGCATCGCGCATGCGCAAAGGTACGCAGAGGTATTTGTTTACACACATCGAAAAATAATAATATGAAATAACTACTAGGTTAATCAAATTTATTTTATTTTTTTCATTAAATTTTAACAAATTGTTATGGACACTTCTGAAATGTATAATTATCATAAAGTGCTTAACTTTTTACATCATTTTAAATCGTATACCCTTTTTTATATATTATTTTAGTGGAAATCTAGCCATTTAGTCCCTTTAATGTCTGAGCAGTATTTCGGTGTTCAATAAGTCTGATTATGATTGCTCTGTTAAATCCACACAGAAAGTTTTTAAAATAAAAAGGACATTTAAGGAAAGTTATCTCTTCTAAATATATCAGGTTTAAAACTCATTCTACCATTTAGCTGATGGTTATAGAAAAGGAATCGCCACAAACTTACACCGTTGTAGACGGATTGCTGTAAAGTTTGTATGCTATGTGTAAAATGTGTAGTATTTGTGGCGAGTACGGTGTGTGTGTATATATGAACATGTATATGTAGTCTCGGGTAGACAAACGAGTGCATATGAGGTAGCTTCAAATAGAAATGACCTGTTAACAAGGAGTGTTTCTCATTGATACAATAACTGTGGACGCATCACACCATATTTCATGTACAGTGAATGGGTTTCATTTGATTGTATTTACTGTCGGTCTTCACACGTGTGTAGGGCAGTAAATATTTACCTGAAATAGTCATTGAATTTGAAGGTGTTGTGTTACATACAGTGTATGAAGTATAATAAAGTAAAATACAACATACACTATGTGATGTGTGTGGAACTGGTTATTGTATACAGTGTATTTACATATACATCACATATTATTTGTGATTGTCGGTTTGTGGTTTGTAAAAACATTCAAGATAACTATACCACTTTAAGGTCAATAGGTCCAACAAATGATGAGCAAAATTAAAACCAAGAAACGAAACAGGTAAAAATGTTGATATATATTGGTACACTCACGTCAAAATGAAAAAGTGCATATGCTAACTCAAATCTTGTGATAAAGACAAACAGCTCTTGGATATTTCAAAATTTTGTACATGTATATTTTGAAAAGAACCTTCAATTTAGACTTGCTTTGTTGTAAAACATCTCTCTTATAAGTTGTAGATCAATGTAATCCAACAAAAACGTTTAACGGGAAATGGTTCATTGCATGATGACTGAACAACTGCAGTATAAAGTATTGTTGGTGTATGGTAGTATATTGTTTTTCAGATACGGGACCTGTGAATTTCCTCCGCAGCCTCCAAAAACACACACACACTACAGCATTTACACGCATGTATCTCGCACACAGTAAAATCCGTACTGAAATGACATTATCTGTTCAAGCCATATTATTTGATCTTACCATAAAAAACAAACAGGTGTATACTACATAATCTTCATAAGTAATACGTAAAATATATCGGGGGAAATGGCTATAACTGTGCTGTATAGCAGTTTCGTGTTTCTAGGGCTCACCAGTGGCATTAAAGATTACCATCAGTATAGAAATCAAATTCAAATAAAAAAATTGTTGAATAATAAGGGACAAACTATTCAATTTGTGTAAATTTTCAGATTCCCATTGATATATGTTGTTCATCTGTTCTCTATGATTAATATATCTTTATTTAGGACTTATATTTTGTTTTCTTATCGGATTTCTATTGATATTTCATAGGAGAGTTCAGAGGTCATTCAAACGTGATCTAATTAATTTGTTTAGGAATTTCAAAGACTCAAATACATGAAATGTCGACACTTTTCGAAAACCTTTTTCATGACTTGCAGTATCATTAATAATCCTCCTTTACTTAACAGGATTTCTAAAAAAATATTTTTTTTTATATGAACATATCAACCTAGTTGTCTCCCTTAACATGTAAACGAGCCAAACGATATCCGTGTGTTGTCTACAGATGTAAAAACCAGGAAGAATGTTATCTTATTTCACCAGTTCGGAGGCTAAAATGTGTAAGTGTATCCATATATAGACCTATATACAACATTTTAGATGTTGGATATCTATTTTTTCAACATTTAGTTGTACATTTTGTAAGAATACGTATTATGTGTAGTCTACACCAACATAAACAGAAAGTACATTCAGTTTTCACTAGAGACTAAATCGTATTTACACACTGTAATATGTATTGTGTTTAACATGGCGTTTTAGATAAAATAATCATTTCTATTGTGATGTACGTGTAGGTGTACTGTTGTAAATGATATAGTCTGTGTATTTGAATAGGTTTCTCTACCGGAAGTGGATACCACACAAGGGCAATCTGCTATCGTAATGATGAATCGTTATAACAACGGTTTGAGAGAAGAGGAAAGGTATGGAAGTTTCAAAACTAATTATTACATATTAAATGAGTAAATATTTAAATGTCATTTTTCAAAACTTACCATCCCATTATAGACATATGGAAATCGAAAGTAGATTATTTTGTTATTGTTGATGTTCAACAACGAAAAGTGGCTTGACGGTATATATTTACTTAAGTTTAAGCAAATTATGCCTACTTTTACCAAGGACTAAGCAATATGTATGTTAAGTTTTTAAACATTTACACAACAACATGTCAATATTTTTCAGATACTTTACCAAAACATGTCCCAGCAGATATTAGTCATTTACGACCCCAATATAACTAATTTTCTTCCGAAGCAATAATGAACCCATCTTCGATTAAATATAATGGCAACAGCTTATGTTCTTTAAAGAAACTGGAAGGAATTCTACAGAAGTTGTTATAGAGTACATGTACTAACTGTCAGCAGATATTTTTCTTTTAAAAAATCCAAAAGGTGTAATTATTTGACTTGTCAATGTTCTATCTTCAAGTAATTTGTCTATATTTAGTAATATTTGTACTTAAAGCAACATTAACAGTTCTGTGGTCTATGATCAACCTTAATGGTACAGTGTACATTGTATATGATTATACTTAGAATTAATCAGTGGCACTGATCAAAGACTAGTGAAATGATTTAAGTTTTGTTTTTAACTTGCAGATAAACAAGCAATAGGCATGGCAGAGGCTCATGTAGACAATCGATCTTTCAAATGTCTGATATGTCTCCATGAATGTAACACACCCCGACAGCTACCATGTTTTCACACGTTTTGCACGGGTTGTTTGGACACCTATATCAATTCTGAATACGTCACAGAAGATAACAGGACGTACTTCCCCTGTCCGGTATGCGAAAGTCCATGTTACCGTCACGACAAGAATGCTCCCGTTAGCTCGTGGGCCGGTTCGTTTCCTCGGAATCAGCTTTTTGCTTCCTCAACGTTCAAAGAGACAGAATCAGGTCAGACATTCTGCCACGGATGTCTAACTGACGACGAAGAGAACGTTGCTTCCTTCTGGTGTAAAGCATGCTCGGAAGCCTTGTGTCAGCCATGTCGCGTTGCACACCGACGAAGCAAATTACTTTCGACTCACAAAGTTATTGCCATAGACGAGGTTTCTAAGACAGATATACGCATGCCTGTATCCATTGTCAACACGTGTCCTCGTCATACGGGGAAGACGATCGAAGTATACTGCCACAACCACAACGCCTTATGCTGTGTTCTGTGCGTGACACTGTCACATAGAATGTGTACGCAGGTCAGTAGCCTTGAAGATACTACAATGATGTTCTCACTTGATCTCATCGAATGTGAGTTAGGCAAGATGAAGGACGAGTCAAAAACAATTGTTGAAGAGGACGAAAACAAACTGACCACTCTCGAAGACGATTACCAGAAAATGACCAGTAATATGGCCATGATGATCAAGAAAGCGAAAGATAAGATGGGTGATCTCCACCAACGTTTTCAAACCGGGTTAGACGTAACATACCGACGTCATCGAGAAAGTCTACATGAACGCTTACGCACCAATAGGATATTTCAAGCAAACATTGAAAACACCAACCAACTGATGAGGGTGGTGAAAGAAAAAAATCCTGTCGTTGATATATTTATTGTAACGGAACAATCCAAGACACAACTCCTAAGTCACGTGCGGCGTTTACAGCAGAAGACTGGAGACAAACACAACACATTTGAATTGAAGATTAGATATGACGACGTATTAGAGAAGGTCAACAACGTGATGACAACTGTAGGAAGATTAGAAGTCTCCTCTTCATTGTCATCGTCATCACAAGACTCCCTCACATCTATCAGACAAATCATTGACACACTCCACACAACATCGTCCGTGACATCGTTTTCCGAATCAACGTCCTCCTCGGACATGTTGAGTGATGTAGGACACGTGGCAGTTCCATCTTCGTCAATAGCGCCTCGTATTGACGTGTGGACTGGGTCTTTATCTCTGGTCAAGTCTGTACATAAAGGTTCCATCGGTGGGTTAGTGACTCCATGGCTGACAGGAGGGGTATTTATTGAAGGAGAAGGTCTACTCGCTACAGACTACAATAATAAAAAACTTTTACTGTTTGATGATAGCTATGAGTATTTAAGGCATTATGATATGGATAACAGTCCTATTGATATCACACGTGGATTTGAACCGAATCAGTTACTAATGACCCAGACAAATGGGTCAATCATTAGGTGTACATTTCGGGATGGTGTTCTTACCACTGTCGACAGTATAAGAAGTTATCCAAGTCAATGGGGTATAGATACTCTGGGAGATAACGTACTGATCGGGACTGATTATTCTGTCAAGATTTCAACATCTGATTTTAAACAGGTATCGTCAATACCTAACCTCAGTTACAGCACGTATGTGGCCGCATCAACCCGGGGACTCCTTTGCCACAGAGATGAAGACGTCATCGTTTGTCGGTCACGTGATGGGACGGAGGTGTTCCGGCATATGTGCAAAGGTATCAAACAGCCACGAGGAATTGTTGTTGATCAGGATGGTAATGTATACGTGTGTGGAATGAAATCGGGAGACATACACCTGATATCACATGACGGCTTCAAGGATCGAATCCTTCTCCCAAGAATGTCTGGAATCACTCAACCGTTCGCTGTAGTTCTCCATCCAACAAGACAGGAGATCATTGTGACATCAAGGCGGGAAAACGTGGCGTTTGAAGTGTACAAGTTTTGTGACCAGTGATTGGTTTAACTACATTGACTATCGAAATGTTTCATATGATTTCTACAATGGGTGTTTTACGAGAAATAAATACAATTCAAGTCACTGCATTCTACTTCATATAAGTTACGGAAATTGTTTTGTGCTCTGGTATTAATAATTTTTTCTTCATCGACTATTCAGTGTGTAATAGGCAATCAAATGCATAAAGCTTGAGTATAAATATATGTCAGGTAGGAATGACGAAATTAAAATAAGTTTCTACTAACATCTTGTTTGTTTCAAATTATTCATCCGATTGTTAACGTGACGAAATCATTGTTACGTCACATGTAATGGGAAACGTAATAAAAGTTGTACAGGATATCACTTTCTGTGTGTACTTCTATGACTTATCATTTATCTGTATCAACATAGAAAAGGTCTGTCTTCAGAGAAGTCAGAATTAACCCGTAAATATAACTTGAACTTCTATTACATATTTGGTTTGGGTTTTGAATTTCGACAGCTATGGTCATTGACTTGTATGTGAGGGATACATGCGTGTAGTAACTGTTTGTGTGTTTGAGACTACAGTATGTCCGTGCGTGTCTCTTTGTGATAGCGGGGAATTTATCTCTGATTTAATTTTTGATCTCAAAATATATCATTGTTAACATAACAAGGATAATGCAAATAGGTATAACATAGAAAATGTATAGAATATATATAGAAAATAAATCAGTACAGACAACTATTCCTGTGGCAGAGGAATTAGTTGAATTTTTTTTTCTTTTTTTTCTTTTTAACATATAAATTTAATACGTAGTTAATACGTAACTTGTTAAAATAAGCTGGTAAGATTATCCCCCTCACATATAAATTACTTATATAATTACATATATTACATATATAATTACTTTTATAAATATAAGACAGCTACTGATTTTTTTCACCTCCCTTTCAATTTAAATCCTCTGTCTTTTTGTGAATCGTCTACTGCCGCTTTTTTCCGCATTGTTTTATTTTACTTATATACACTATTATTATCCACGCATACAGTCGCAAGCACCATATGGACTCCCCAGACCATATATACATCCAGTCAAGCCCGGCAAAACCATTAAGTACTGTACCTTACGGAAGCAGTGACGTCCTGGACTGTCGGACGTAACTGGTGGTCTTAGGCCCGGGGTCCATAACAGACAAAATATTTACCGCCCCTATTTGACCACCAATCTACAAACAATAATTTCTCTTTTGAACATACATACATATATACCCATATTCTATTTTGTAAAGATAACTAACATACATATAAAGATAAGTTTTTATTTAATTATAAAGTTAGCCTTTTGGCTCCCTTCGGTCGCCCTCCCACGACAAGAAAACTATAACTTGGAAATATTTCTGCACCACAATAGAGCGACTGGCGTACATGGGCTTGCCCAAAACGCTACACCCCATGATTTGTTCTATAAACATTTACAGGAGTTCGATTATAATTATCAGTCGATACCACAACACAATTGGCAGTAATCCATGAAATGAGTAAGTGGTATGACAATGCAAGAAATATCGTATGTATAAGCTGAAACGCCGAAATGGCAGCTCCGAATGTATGTTCGCCAGGGAGTTGAGAAAGACATTGACTGGTTGTTAAAATCCAAATAACCACAGAAAAGAATTTGTGAAACACTTTAAGGCGGTTATGTTGCTGTGATATAACTGTATATAATATTTCAAGCTATTATCATCATTATATTTTCCTATTGAAATCTTCTGTTGATACATTTTGTTTTCATCTTCATTTGAGATTAAGGTTTTGTTTTTCACATCGGTTTTCTCTTAATATATCATAGGAGAGGTCAGAAATAATTAAGAATTATCTAATTAGTTTCTTAAGGCATTTCAAAGAGCCTCAATTATATGAAATATCGGCACTTTTCGTTACACTTTTGTCTTGGCTTGTAGTAACACAGGTAATATAATTTTTAGTTGAAAGCATTTGTTGAAATTCAATCATCGATTTTTGATGGGAACATATTTACTCCGTGTTGTCTCCCTTAGCACGGAAACGAGGCGCACAAAGTGTCATGCAGACGTCTGTTCTTAGGCAAAACGGTGTAAGTATATCCATATATAGGCATATATTCAACACAATAGATGTTGGTTGTGTGTTCTTCTTTTGTTTTATATACAGTAATGTGTAAGATTATAAGATTGTCTGTGTAGTCAACAGCATAAACTGAAAATACATTAATTCTCACGGTTTCTACTGAGGACCAAAATCGCGTTTGTTTGCACACCCATGTACAACGTGTTTTGTTTTATATCACGTCTTAGATAAGATTAAAACATTTCAATGATTGTGATGTATGTGTTTGTATACCGTTGTGGAACAGGTGTCTGTACCGGAAGTGGAGTGAATCTTTAAACGTCTGTTGTTTTTTAATGTACAATCCTGTTATAGGTATATGGAAATCGAAAGTACAGACAAGGGTTTCCCGTGTAAATTTATTGTTTTTTATTGATGCTCAACAACGATTAGTTGTTGGATATCAGACCTATGTTTCACTTAAGTTTAAACAATTTATGGCTATTTTAACCACAGAATAAGCAAAATCTACACGTTTACACAGGCAAATGTTTGCCAGATACCAATGTTTACAAAAATATGTCCCAACAGTTACCAGCCAACTCCGACCTCAAAATAACTAATTACACTCCTAAGCAATAACGAATTCATTTTTGTTTTTAAATACTTTAAAAAGGTAATATGGTTATAATGGCAACATACATTTTTATTATGTTTTCTACAGAAACTGGAAGGAAACCTACAAACGCTAATATTCTAGAGTACATATACATACTGTTGACAGATATTTTCATACAAAACCCCAACAATATAATAATTCAATTATTTGACTTGTCAATATCCTATCTTCAAGTGATTTGTCTATATTTTGTAACACCACTAAACGTTATATCTTACACTTAATTATAAAGTAATCGTTCTGTGGTCTTTGATCAAACTTGTCGTTGTCAAGTTTATGGCATATTGTTAAACATGATATTTATAATTAATCAGTAGAAATTATAAAACACTCGTGAAATGATTTATGTTTTCGATTTTTACTTGCAGATACAACAACAATAGTCATGGCGGAGGCTCTTATAGACAATCAACCCTTCAAATGTCTGATATGTCTCCAGGAATGTAACATACCCCGACAGCTACCATGTTTTCACACGTTTTGCACCGGTTGTTTAAACACCTATATTAATTCAGAATACGTCACAGAAGATAACAGGACGTACTTCCCCTGTCCGGTATGCGAAAGTCCGTGTTACCCTCAAAACAAGGATGCTCCCGTTAGTTCTTGGGCCGGTTCGTTTCCTCGGAACCAGCTGTTCGCTTCATCAACGTATAAAGAGACAGAATCAGGTCAGACATTCTGCCACGGATGTCTAACTGACGACGAAGAGAACGTTGCTTCCTTCTGGTGTAAAGCATGCTCGGAAGCCTTGTGTCAGCCATGTCGCGTTGCACACCGACGAAGCAAATTACTTTCAACGCACAAAGTCATTGCCATAGACGAGGTTTCTAAGACGGATATACGCATGCCTGTATTCATTGACAACACGTGTCCTCATCATACGGGAAAGACGATCGAAGTATACTGCCACGACCACAACGCCTTATGCTGTGTTCTGTGCGTGACACTGTCACATAGAAGGTGTACGAATGTTAGTAGCCTTGGAGATACTACAAAGATGTTCTCACTTGATCTCATCGAATGTGAGTTAGAAAAGATGAAGGACGAGTCAAAAACGATTGTCGAAGAGGACGAAAACAAACTGACCACTCTCGAAGACGATTACCAGAAAATGACCAGCAATGTGGCCACGATGATCAAGAAAGCGAAAGATAAGCTGGATGATCTTCACAAACGTTTTCAAACCGGGTTAGACGTAACATACCGACGTCATCGAGAAAGTCTACATGAACGCTTACGCACCAATAGGATATTTCAAGCAAACATTGAAAACACCAACCAACTGATGAGGGTGGTAAAAGGAAAAAGTCCTGACGTTGATACATTTATTGTAACGGAACAATCCAAGACACAACTCCTAAGTCACGTGCGGCGTTTACAGCAGAGGACTGGAAGCAAGCACAACACATTTGAATTGAAGATTAGATATGACGACGTATTAGAGAAGGTCGTCAACGTGATGACAACTGTGGGAAGATTAGAAGTCTCCTCTTCATTGTCATCGTCATCACAAGACTCCCTCACATCTATCAGAAAAACCATTGACACACTCCAGGCAACATCGTCCGTGACATCGTTTTCCGAATCAACGTCCTCCTCGGACATGCTGAGAGATGTAGGACACGTGGCAGTTCCATCTTCAGTCAGTAGCGCCTCGTATTGACGTGTGGACTGGGTCTTTATCTCTGGTCAAGTCTGTACATAAAGGTTCCATCGGTGGGTCAGTGACTACATGTCTGACAGGAGGGATATTTATTGAAGGAGAAGGGTCTACTCGCTACAGACTACTACAAACAAACAACTTTTACTGTTTGATGATAGCTATGAGTATATCAGGCATTATGATGTGGATAACCTTCCTATTGATATCACACGTGGATTTGAACCGAATCAGTTACTAATGACCCAGACAAATGGGTCAGTCATTAAGTATACATTTCGGGATGGTGTCCTAACCACTGTCGACAGGATACGTAGTACTCAACAATGTTGGGGTATAGATATTCTGGGAGATAACATACTGCTCGGGACTGAAAGTTCTGTCGAGATTTTAACATCTGACTTTAAACAGATAGCAGCCTCTATACCTAAACGCGGTTACAATACTTCCGTCGCCGCATCACCAAATGGACTCTTTTACCACGGAGATGAAGACGTCATCGTATGTCGGTCACATGATGGGAAGGAAGTGTTCCGGCATATGTGTAAAGGTATCAAAGAGCTACGAGGAATTGTTGTTGACCAGGATGGTAATGTATACGTATGTAGAATGGAGTCGGGAGACATACACCTGATATCACATGACGGCTCAAGGGAGAGAGTCCTTCTCCTAAGAATGTGTGGAATCACTCGACCGTACGCTATTGTTCTCCATCCAACAAGACAGGAGATCATTGTGACGTCATGGCAGGAAAACGTGGTGTTTGAAGTGTACAAGTTTTGTGACCAGTGATTGGTGTAACTACACTGATTATCGAAATGTGTTCTGTGATTTCCACGATGTCTGTTTCATGAGGAATTAAATTAATTAATGTCACTACATACTATTTCATATAAGTTACGGGAATTGTGTGTGCACTAGCATTAATCATTAAACCTTAACCGACTAACCATTGTTTGATAACCAAGGGGAAAAGGGAATGATTAACATTATGGGTGCGCGATAGGGTATCCCACCCAAGGACTCTCAGTGTTTGATGTCCGGTTCAAGCTATGAGCACTAACACATACAGCCATTAGCGAGAACTACTCTCAAACGTCGATACTAAACTGCAGTCTTCTTATTGGTGTGAATAAATGAAATGTATAAAAGTTACCCTATTCCAGTGCGTATATATTTACGATGTCGTGTAGGAGAGAATAGACTGACAACTGTTTATTTTCTACTAACATGTACTTAACTTATTGTTACTTAATTATTCCTCCGATTGTTAACCTGACGAACTATTTTTTCCTCACATGTACCGTGAAACGTAATTAAGTTTGACACGATATCTATTTCTGTGTGTATTTCTATGACTTATCATTTCTCTGTATCAATATAGAAAATTTATTTTGTTTACGCGTTGATAATGGGTGAAGTAGTTGCCCCATTTTGTAAATACTGAGCGCAAATGTATACTTGTTACAGGAAAGTGAGAGAACAATACATCTGATAATTTAAATAGGTCATTTAGAAGAACAATTAAGATCTTATATTCACAGATAATAAAACAGAGGTTCTATATGTCCGTGCGTCATAATAACCCATCTCAGGTTGGGTTGGAATAACACGGATACGTTTTGAAAAGCTGATTTCAACAAAAATCAGTTCTCAGTATAGCTAATTTTTATTATTTACTGGAAGGTTTGTTCGGAATGATATTCCGTAAGTGAAGGGTGGGTTGAGATTTCAAATTCGTAATCTGTATACACATTTTTGTTTAAGTTACCGTCACAGGTACACTTTAAGCAATTGAAATAATTAGTTAATATAAGATTGTGAATTGTCTATACACGTTACATGTACTTGTCAGTGCTGTGTTGTAATGTGGAAAGTACCTTGTCTAATTTAGTAACGCAGTGTCATGTACGTGTAGTCCATACTGTGTATGTCCATATTTGGTGGTGTTTACGACTTATATGTAAATTAGGGTATGAAAGTGTAAGAAATCGTGCAAGAGTGAGAGCGAGAATAGTAAAACCCGTGGGTTATGGTAGAACGCCGCAGTAGCCATTCATAGGTCGGTAGGACATATCCTCTGGGGTCCGGTGACCAATTATGTAACAGACATGTGTACAGACTTACCGTTTTACCAGACATAACAGTCTTGGAAGGTATGTTATCCTGACAAATATAATAGAATGACTAATAATTATAACTTTATTTAATAGATAGAATCATTACAGTCAGTTAATATGTTGTCGAGTACATGTAGGCTACGTATGTATATCATACAGGCTATTTTGTGTTTCAGAGGGTTTTCCTTTTGTATCAAGTTATGTCCTAATCTCCGGTAGTAAAATATAGAAAGAACCAGCAGGAGTGTGTTCGTTTTCCTTCCTGTGACATACTTTTAGAGCAATGTAGACCATGTTGGACAATATTCTCGCTTTTGAGAGTTTTATCACAGGCGATACAAAAACAGTGCATTTGATACACACTATAAAGAGGTATGTCGACCTGTCATGTTGAAGAGTGACTTGACCATACTCGAATGTAACCTTACAATGGTGTGTCAAATGATTCATAAAACAACATTTTCTGCAGTAACATTCTGTCCTGACGTAATTGTCCAAATAAACTGTGCAAAATATGTGAAAGCACGAGTCGCAGGGAACTACAAATCTCAAGGCAAAGAAAACAATTGAAGGATGGACCTTTAGAACAAGTTCATGTTTCCGCAATAACCCTTTTGTGTCTAAAATGAAAAACGAACATCCAGATACTTCTATTTCAATATTCCTTCAGTCGGGTTATTATAATTATATGACCTTTCTTTGTTGGTGATTATATTTCAATCATAGGTTATTAGGACATCAATTTGCATTTACAGATGTGATACACTGTAATCTTTATGTTTACTCTAATAAAGTAAAGTCAATGGGATCGATTTGACTTGGAATTTTTAACATACTATTGAGTTGAATTAAACTGGGACAGGATGCGTGATAATTACAACAAAATTAGTCATCTATATCATGGATAGAAGTCATACACACACAATAATGAAACAAATAGGGTTATTGATATATAGATTGTTGAAGCTAACAATGAAAAACGTTAATGGTACAATTGATGCTCAATTTAGGTTAGAAAAAAAGCTTTTCAAATATTATTTTATTAACCAGCTTGAAAAAAGTTTATCTCCTGTTCAAGATGAGCGATTTTTGTTAATGTCTGAGCAGTATTTCGGTGTTCAATAAGTATGATTATGATTGCTCTGTTAAATCCACACAGAAAGTTTTTAAAATAAAAAGGACATTTAAGGAAAGTTATCTCTTCTAAATATATCAGGTTTAAAACTCATTCTACTATTAAGCTGATGGTTATAGAAAAGGAATCGCCACAAACTTACACCGTTGTAGACGGATTGCTGTAAAGTTTGTATAATATGTGTAAAATGTGTAGTATTTGAGGCGAGTACGGTGTGTGTGTATATATGCACATGTATATTGGTCTCGGGTAGATAAACTAGTGCATATGAGGTAGCTTTAAATAGAAATGACCTGTTAGCAGGGTATTGTTCTCACTGATACAATAACTGTGGACGCATCACACCATATTTCATGTACAGTGAATGGGTTTGATTTGATTGTATTTACTGTCGGTCATCACACGAGTGTAGAGCACTAAATATTTACCTGAAATAGTCATTGAATTTTAAGGTGTTGTGTTACATATGATGTATAATAAAGTAAAATACAATATACAATATGTGATTTGTTTAGAAACGGTAATTGTATATTAACATATACATCACATGTGATTTGTGATTGTCGTTCTGTGATTGGTAAAAATATTCAAGATAACTAAAGCACTCTAATGTTAATGGGCCAACAAATGATGAGCAAAATTAAAACTAACAAACGAAACATGTAAAAAGGTAAATACATATTGGTACACTCACGTCGAAATGAAAAGTGCATATGCTTACCCAAATCTTGTGATGAAGACAAACAGCTCTCAGATATTTCTAACTTGTGTACATGTATATGCTAACAATTTTGAAAATAACCTTCAATTTAGACTTGCTTTGTTGTAAACACTCTCTCGTGTAAGTTGTAAATCAATGTAATCCAATAAAAATGTTTAACGGGAAATGGTTCATTGCATGATGATCATACAACTACAATATAAAGTATTGTTGGTGTATGGTATTATATTTTTTCATATGATACGGAACCTGTTAATTTCCACCGCAGCCTCCAAAAACATACACACTACAGCATTTACACGCATGTATCTCGCACACAGGAGAAGCCGTACTGAAATTACATTATCTGTTCAAAGCAAACCATATTGGATCATACCATATAAATCACACAAGTATATACTGATTTTAAATATTCATAACTAATAGTAACTTTATATAGGATTTAGATTTTGTTTTCACATCAGGTTTCTATTAATATTTCAGAGGAGACTTCAGAGGTCATTGAAACGTGATCTAATTTATATGTTTAGGAATTTCAAAGACTCAAATACATGAAATAGCGACACTTCTGGAAAAACTTTTGTCATGACTTGCAGTATCATACATAATCATACTTTAGTTGACAGAATTTGTTAAAATCATATTTTTTATATGAACATATCAACCTAGTTGTCTCCCTTAACATGGAAACGAGCCAAACAATGTCCGTGTGTTGTAGAATCTATACAGATGTAAAAACCAGGAAGAACGTTATCTTATTTCACGAGTTCGGAGGCTAAAATGTGTAAGTGTATCCATATATTGACCTATATACAACATTTTAGATGTTGGATGTCTATTTTTTTCAACATTTAGTTGTACATTTTGTAAGAATACGTATTATGTGTAGTCTACAGCAATATAAACAGAAAATACATTCAGTTTTCACGAGGGACTAAATCGTATTTACACACTGTAAAATGCATTGTGTTTAACATGGTGTTTTAGATAAGATTATCTTTTCTTTTGTAATGTACATGTAGGTGTACCGTTGCAAATGATATAGTCTGTGTATTTGAACAGGTTTTCTTCCGGAAGTGGATACCACACAAGGTCAATCTGCTATTCGTAAGGATGAATCATTATAACAATGATTTAAGGAAAGATTGTGAGAGGAAAGGTAAGGAAGTGTCAAATAATTATTACAAATTAAATGAGTAAATATTTCAATGTCATTTTTTAAAACTTACAATCCCACTATAGGCATATGGAAATCGAAAGTAGATTATTTTTGTTATTGTTGATGTTCAACAACGAATAGTGGCTGGATATTATATATTCACCTAAGTTTAAGATAATTATGCCGACTTTTACCACGGACTAAGCAATGTGTATGTTAATTTTTTACACATTTACACAATAACATGTCAATATTTTTCAGATGCTTTACCAAAACATGTCCCAGCAGATATTAGTCATTTCCGACCCCAATATAACTAATTTTCTTCCGAAGCAATAATGAACCCATCTTCGATTAAATATAATGGCAACAGCTTATGTTCTCTAAAGAATCTGGAAGGAATTCTACAGAAGTTGTTATAGAGTACATGTACTAACTGTCAGCAGATATTTTTCTTTTAAAAAATCCAAAAGGTGTAATTATTTGACTTGTCAATGTTCTACCTTCAAGTAATTTGTCTATATTTAGTAATATCGCTACTTAAAGCAACAGTTCTATGGTCTATGATCAACCTTAATGGTACAGTGTACATTGTATAAGATTATACTTAGAATTAATCAGTGGCACTGATCAAAGACTAGTGAAATGATTTAAGTTTTGTTTTTAACTTGCAGATAAACAAGCAATAGGCATGGCAGAGGCTCATGTAGACAATCGATCTTTCAAATGTCTGATATGTCTCCAGGAATGTAACACACCCCGACAGCTACCATGTTTTCACACGTTTTGCACGGGTTGTTTAAACACCTATATTAATTCTGAATACGTCACAGAATATAACAGGACGTACTTCCCCTGTCCGGTATGCGAAAGTCCGTGCTACCCTCACGACAAGGATGCTCCCGTTAGTTCTTGGGCCGGTTCGTTTCCTCGAAATCAGCTATTTGCTTCCTCAACGTTCAAAGAGACAGAATCAGGTCAGACATTCTGCCACGGATGTCTAACTGACGACGAAGAGAACGTTGCTTCCTTCTGGTGTAAAGCATGCTCGGAAGCCTTGTGTCAGCCATGTCGCGTTGCACACCGACGAAGCAAATTACTTTCAACGCACAAAGTCATTGCCATAGACGAGGTTTCTAAGACGGATATACGCATGCCTGTATTCATTGACAACACGTGTCCTCATCATACGGGAAAGACGATCGAAGTATACTGCCACGACCACAACGCCTTATGCTGTGTTCTGTGCGTGACACTGTCACATAGAAGGTGTACGAATGTTAGTAGCCTTGGAGATACTACAAAGATGTTCTCACTTGATGTCATCGAATGTGAGTTAGAAAAGATGAAGGACGAGTCAAAAACGATTGTCGAAGAGGACGAAAACAAACTGACCACTCTCGAAGACGATTACCAGAAAATGACCAGCAATGTGGCCACGATGATCAAGAAAGCGAAAGATAAGCTGGATGATCTTCACAAACGTTTTCAAACCGGGTTAGACGTAACATACCGACGTCATCGAGAAAGTCTACATGAACGCTTACGCACCAATAGGATATTTCAAGCAAACATTAAAAACACCAACCAACTGATGAGGGTGGTAAAAGGGAAAAGTCCTGACGTTGATGCATTTATTGTAACGGAACAATCCAAGACACAACTCCTAAGTCACGTGCGGCGTTTACAGCAGAGGACTGGAGACAAGCACAATACTTTTGAATTGAAGATGAGATATGACGACGTATTAGAGAAGGTCATCAACGTGATGACAACTGTGGGAAGATTAGAAGTCTCCTCTTCATTGTCATCGTCATCACAAGACTCCCTCACATCTATCAGACAAACCATTGACAAACTCCAGGCCACATCGTCCGTGACATCGTTTTCCGAATCAACGTCCTCCTCGGACATGCTGTCGTCAATAGCGCCTCGCATTGACGTGTGGACTGGGTCTTTATCTCTGGTCAAGTCTGTACATAAAGGTTCCATCGGTGGGTCAGTGACTCCATGTCTGACAGGAGGGATATTTATTGAAGGAGAATGTCTACTCGCTACAGACTACACAAACAAAAAACTTTTACTGTTTGATGATAGCTATGAGTATGTCAGGCATTATGATGTGGATAACAGTCCTATTGATATCACATGTAGATTTGAACCGAATCAGTTACTAATGACCCAGCCAAATGGGTCAGTCATTAAGTATACATTTCGGGATGGTGTCCTAACCACTGTCGACAGGATACGTAGTACTCAACAATGTTGGGGTATAGATATTCTGGGAGATAACATACTGCTCGGGACTGAAAGTTCTGTCGAGATTTTAACATCTGACTTTAAACAGGTAGCAGCCTCTATACCTAAACGCGGTTACAATACTTCCGTCGCCGCATCACCAAATGGACTCTTTTACCACGGAGATGAAGACGTCATCGTATGTCGGTCACATGATGGGAAGGAAGTGTTCCGGCATATGTGTAAAGGTATCAAAGAGCTACGAGGAATTGTTGTTGACCAGGATGGTAATGTATACGTATGTGGAATGGAGTCGGGAGACATACACCTGATATCACATGACGGCTCAAAGGATCGAATCCTTCTCCCAAGAATGTCTGGAATCGCTCGACCGTACGCCATACTTCACCATCCAAGAAGACAGGAGATCATTGTGACATCATGGCAGGAAAACGTGGTGTTTGAAGTGTACAAGTTTTGTGATCAGTGATTGGTGTAACTACACTGACTATCGAAATGTTTTCTGTGATTTCCACGATGTCTGTTTCATGAGGAATCAAATAAATTAATGTCACTACATACTATTTCATATAAGTTTCGGGAATTGTTTTGTGCACTAGCATTAATCAATAAACATTAACCGACTAACCAGTGTTTGATAACCAAGGGAAAAATGGAATGATTAACATTATGGGTGCGCGATAGGGTATCCCACCCAAGGACTCTCAGTGTTTGATGTCCGGGCAAGTTATGGGCACTAACACGTACAGCCATTAGCGAGAACTACTTTCAAACGTCGATACTAAGCTGCAGTTTTCTTATTGATGTGAATATAAATCAAATGTATAAATGTTATCCTATTCCAGTGCGTATATATTTACGATGTCGTGTAGGAGAGAATAGACAGACAACTGTTTATTTTCTACTAACATGTACTTAACTTATTTGTTACTTAATTATTCCTCCGAATGTTAACCTGACGAACTATTTTTTCCTCACATGTACCGTGAAACGTAATTAAGTTTGACACGATATCTATTTCAGTGTGTATTTCTATGACTTATCATTTCTCTTTATCAACATAGAAAAATTTCTTTTGTTTACGCATTGATAATGGGTGCAGTAGTTGCCCCATTTCGTAAATACTTAGCGCAAATGTATACTTGTTACAGGAAAGCGAGAGAACAATACATCTGATAATTTAAATAGGTCATTTAGAAGAACAATTAAGATCTTATATTCACAGATAATAAAACAGAGGTTCTATATGTCCGTGCGTCATAATAACCCATCTCGGGTTGGGTTGGAATAACACGGATACGTTTTGAAAAGCTGATTTCAACAAAAATCAGTTCTCAGTATAGCTAATTTTTATTATTTACTGGAAGGTTAGTTCGGAATGATATTCCGTAAGTGAAGGGTGGGTTGAGATTTCAAATTCGTAATCGGTATACACATTTTTGTTTAACTTACCGTCACAGGTACAATTTAATTTAATTGAAATAATTAGTTAATATAAGATTGTGAATTGTCTATACACGTTACATGTATTTGTCAGTGCTGTGTTGTAATGTGGAAGTACCTTGTCCAATTTCGTAACATAGTGTCATGTACGTGTAGTCCATACTGTGTATGTCCATATTTGGTGGTGTTTACGACTTATATGTAAATTAGGGTATGAAAGTGTAAGAAATCGTGTAAGAGTGAGAGTGAGAATAGTAAAACCCGTGGGTCAGGGTAGAACGCCGCAGTAGCCGTTCATAGGTCGGTAGGACATATCCTCTGGGGTCCGGTGACCAATTATGTAACAGACATGTGTACAGACTTGCCGTTTTACCAGACATAACAGTCTTGGAAGGTATGTTATCCTGACAAATAAAATAGAATGACTAATAATTATAACTTTATTTAATAGATAGAATTATTACAGTCAGTTAATATTGTGTCGAGTACATGTAGGCTACGTATGTATATCATACTTATACAGGCTATTTTGTGTTTCAGGGGTTTTTCCTTTTGTATCAAGTTATGTCCTAATCTCCAGTAGTAAAATATAGAAAGAACCAGCAGGAGTGTGTTCGTTTTCCTTCCTGTGACATACTTTTAGAGCAATGTAGACCATGTGGACAATATTCTCGCTTTTGAGAGTTTTTATCACAGGCGATACAAAAGCCGTGCATTTGATACACAATTTAAAGAGGTATGTGGACCTGTCGTGTTGAAGAGTGATTTGACCATAATCGCGTGTAACTTCACAATGGTGTGTCAAATGATTCAGAAAACAACATTTTCTGCAATAACATTCTGTCCTGACGTAATTGTCCAAATAAGCAGTGCAAAGTATGTAAAACACGATCACAGTCGCAGGGAACTTCAAACCTAAGGCAAAGTAAGCAATTGAAGGATGGTACTTTAGAACACGTTCATGTTTCCGCCATAACCTTTCCGTGCCTAAAACGAAAAACGAACATCCAGATACTTCTATTTCAATATTCCTTCAGTCGGGATATTATAATTATATTACCTTTCTTTGTTGGTGATTAGATTTCAATCATAGATTATTAGGACACCAATTTGCATGTACAGATGTGTTTTACATTATCGATTGTCGGAGGTGACAGAAGTCAATGGGATCGGTTTGAATTAGCATTTTTAACATCCTATTGAGTCGATTTAAACTGGGAACAAGATGCATGAAAATTACAACAAAATGAGTCATCTATATCATTGATAGAAGTCAAACACACAAAAGAAATATGACAAATGTTGAAGTTAACAATGAAAAACGTTAATGGTACAATTGATGCTCAATTTAGGTTAGAAAAGAAACTTTTCAAATAGAATTTTATTAACCAGCTTGGGAAAAGTGTATCTCCTGTTCAAGATGAGCGATTTTTGTTAATGTCTGAGCAGTATTTCGGTGTTCAATAAGTCTGATTATGATTGCTCTGTTAAATCCACACAGAAAGTTTTTAAGATAAAAAGGACATTTAAGAAAAAGTTATCTCTTATAAATATATCAGGTTTAAAACTCATTCTACCATTTAGCTGATGGTTATAGAAAAGGAATCGCCACAAACTTACACCGTTATAGACGGATTGCGGTACAGTTTTGATGTGTAAAATGTGTAGTATTTGTGGCGAGTACGGTGTGTGTGTATATATGCACATGTATAGGTAGTCTCGGGTGGATAAACTAGTGCATATAAGGTTGCTTTAAATAGAAATGACCTGTTAGCAGGGAATTGTTCTCATTGATACAATAACTGTGGACGCATCACATAATATTTCATGTACAGTGAATGGGTTTCATTTGATTGTATTTACTGTCGGTCTTCACACGAGTGTAGAGCACTAAATATTTACCTGAAATAGTTATTGATTTTTTAAGGTGTTGTGTTCCATATGATGTATAATAAAGTAAAATACAATATACAATATGTGATTTGTTTGGAAACGGTAATTGTATATTAACATATACATCACATGTGATTTGTGATTGTCGTTCTGTGATTGGTTAAAATATTCAAGATAACTATACCACTTTAAGGTTAAATGGGCCAACAAATGATTAGCAAAATTAAAACTAACAAACAGAAATGTAAAAATGTTAATATATATTGGTACACCCACGTTAAAATGAAAAAGTGCATATGCTTACCCAAATCTTGTGATGAAGACAAACAGCTCTCAGATATTTCAAACTTGTGTACATGTATATGCTAACAATTTTGAAAAGAACCTTAAATATAGACTTAAACACTCTTTCTTGTAAGTTGTAGATCAATGTAATCCAATAAAAATGTTTAACGGGAAATGGTTCATTGCATGATGATTGTACAACTACAATATAAAGTATTGTTGGTGTATGGATATTATATTTTTTCAGATGATACGGAACCTGTTAATTTCCTCCGCAGCCTCCAAAAGCATACACACTACAGCATTTACACGCATGTATCTCGCACACAGGAGAAGCCGTACTGAAATGACATTATCTGTTCAAAGCAAACCATATTGGATCATACCATCAAAAATCACACAAGTATATACTGATTTTAAATATTCATAACTAATAGTAACTTTATATAGGATTTAGATTTTGTTTTCACATCAGGTTTCTATTAATATTTCAGAGGAGACTTCAGAGGTCATTGAAACGTGATCTAATTTATATGTTTAGGAATTTCAAAGACACAAATACATGAAATGGCGACACTTCTCGAAAACACTTTTGACATGACTTGCAGTATCATAAATAATCCTACTTTAGTTGACAGCATTTGTTAAAATCATATTTTTATATGAACATATCAACCTAGTTGTCTCCCTTAACATGGAAACGAGCCAAACAATGTCCGTGTGTTGTATACAGATGTAAAAACCAGGAAGAAGGTTATCTTATTTCACGAGTTCGGAGGCTAAAATGTGTAAGTGTATCCATATATTGACCTATATACAACATTTTAGATGTTGGATGTCTATTTTTTTCAACATTTAGTTGTACATTTTGTAAGAATACGTATTATGTGTAGTCAACAGCAATATAAACAGAAAGTACATTCAGTTTTCACTAGGGACTAAATCGTATTTACACACTGTAAAATGTATTGTGTTTAACATGGCGTTTTAGATAAGATTATCTTTTCTATTGTGATGTACATGTAGGTGTACCGTTGCAAATGATATAGTCTGTGTATTTGAACAGATTTTCTTCCGGAAGTGGATACCACGCAAGGTCAATCTGCTATTCGTAAGGATGAATCATTATAACAATGATTTAAGGAAAGATTGAGAGAGGAAAGGTAAGGAAGTGTCAAATAATTATTACAAATTAAATGAGTAAATCTTTCAATGTCATTTTTTCAAAACTTACAATCCTACTATAGGCATATGGAAATCGAAAGTAGATTATTTTTGTTATTGTTGATGTTCAACAACGAATAGTGGCTCGATATTATATATTCACCTAAGTTTAAGCTAATTATGCCGACTTTTACCACGGACTAAGCAATGTGTATGTTAATTTTTTACACATTTACACAATAACATGTCAATATTTTTCAGATACTTTACCAAAACATGTCCCAGCAGATATTAGTCATTTCCGACCCCAATATAACTAATTTTCTTCCGAAGCAATAATGAACCCATCTTCGATTAAATATAATGGCAACAGCTTATGTTCTCTAAAGAAACTGGAAGGAATTCTACAGAAGTTGATATAGAGTACATGTTCTAACAGTCAGCAGATATTTTTATTTTAGAAAAATCCAAAAGGTGTAATTATTTGACTTCTCAATGTTCTATCTTCAAGTAATTTGTCTATATTTAGTAATATCGCTACTTAAAGCAACAGTTCTGTGGTCTATGATCAACCTTAATGGTACAGTGTACATTGTATAAGATTATACTCAGACTTAATCAGTGGCACTGATCAAAGACTTGTGAAATGATTTAAGTTTTGTTTTTAACTTGCAGATAAACAAGCAATAGGCATGGCGGAGGCTCTTATAGACAATCAAACCTTCAAATGTCTGATATGTCTCCAGGAATGTAACACACCCCGACAGCTACCATGTTTTCACACGTTTTGCACGGGTTGTTTGGACACCTATATCAATTCTGAATACGTCACAGAAGATAACAGGACGTACTTCCCCTGTCCGGTATACGAAAGTCCGTGCTACCCTCAAAACAAGGATGCTCCCGTTAGTTCTTGGGCCGGTTCGTTTCCTCGGAATCAGCTATTTGCTTCCTCAACGTTCAAAGAGACAGAATCAGGTCAGACATTCTGCCACGGATGTCTAACTGACGACGAAGAGAACGTTGCTTCCTTCTGGTGTAAAGCATGCTCGGAAGCCTTGTGTCAGCCATGTCGCATTGCACACCGACGAAGCAAATTACTTTCAACACACAAAGTCATTGCCATAGACGAGGTTTCTAAGACAGATATACGCATGCCTGTATTCCATTGTCAACACGTGTCCTCGTCATACAGGGAAGACGATCGAAGTATACTGCCACGACCACAACGTCTTATGCTGTGTTCTGTGCGTGACACTGTCACATAGAAGGTGTACGAATGTCAGCAGCCTTGAAGATACTACAAAGATGTTCTCACTTGATGTCATCGAATGTGAGTTAGGCAAGATGAAGGACGAGTCAAAAACGATTGTTGAAGAGGACGAAAACAAACTGACCGCTCTCGAAGACGATTACCAGAAAATGACCAGTAATGTGGCCATGATGATCAAGAAAGCGAAAGATAAGCTGGATCATCTCCACCAACGTTTTCAAACCGGGTTAGATGTAACATACCGACGTCATCGAGAAAGTCTACATGAACGCTTACGCACCAATAGGATATTTCAAGCAAACATTGAAAACACCAACCAACTGATGAGGGTGGCGAAAGAAAAAAATCCTGACGTTGACACATTTATTGTAACGGAACAATCCAAGACACAACTTCTGAGACACGTGCGGCGTTTACAGCAGATGACTGGAGAAAAACACAACACATTTGAATTGAAGATGGGGTATGACGACGTATTAGAGAAGGTCATCAACGTGATGACAACTGTGGGAAGATTAGAAGTCTCATCTTCATTGTCATCGTCATCACATGACTCCCTCACATCTATCAGACAAATCATTGACACACTTCAGGCAACATCGTCCGTGACATCGTTTTCCGAATCAACGTCCTCCTCGGACATGCTGAGTGATGTAGGACACGTGGCCGTTCCATCTTCATCAGTAGCGCCTCGTATTGACGTGTGGACTGGGTCTTTATCTCTGGTCAAGTCTGTACATAAAGGTTCCATCGGTGGGTCAATGACTCCATGGCTGACAGGAGGGGTATTTATTGAAGGAGAGGGTCTACTCGTTATAAACTTCCAAAACAAACAACTTTTACTGTTTGATTATAGCTATGAGTATATCAGGCATTATGATGTGGATAACAGTCCTATTGATATCACACGTGGATTTAAACCGAATGAGTTACTAATGACCCAGATGGGTAGGTCAGTCATTAGGTGTACATTTGGGGATGGTGTCCTAACCACTGTCGACAGGATACGTAGTACTCAACAATGTTGGGGTATAGATATTCTGGGAGATAAGATACTGCTCGGGACTGAAGGTTCTGTCGGGATTTTAACATCTGACTTGAAACAGGTAGCAGCCTCTATACCTAAACGCGGTCACAATACTTCCGTCGCCGCATCACCAAATGGACTCTTTTACCACAGAGATGAAGACGTCATTGTTTGTCCGTCACTTGATGGGAAGGAAGTGTTCCGGCATATGTGTAAAGGTATCAAAGAGCCAAGAGGAATTGTTGTTGACCAGGATGGTAATGTATACGTGTGTGGAATGGAGTCGGGAGACATACACCTGATATCACATGACGGCTCCAAGGATCGAATCCTTCTCCCAAGAATGTCTGGAATCACTCGACCGTACGCCATACTTCACCATCCAACAAGACAGGAGCTCATTGTGACGTCAAGGCAGGAAAACGTGATTTTTGAAGTGTACAAGTTTTGTGATCAGTGATTGGTGTAACTACACTGACTATCGAAATGTTTTCTGTGATTTCCACGATGTCTGTTTCATGAGGAATCAAATAAATTAATGTCACTACATACTATTTTATATAAGTTTCGGTAATTGTTTTGTGCACTAGCATTAATCATTAAACCTTAACCGACTAACCAGTGTGTGATAACAAAGGGAAAAAGGGAAAGATTAACATTATGGGTGCGCGATAGGGTATCCCACCCAAGGACTCTCAGTGTTTGATGTCCGGTCCATCTATGAGCACTAACACGTACAGCCATTAGCGAGAACTACTTTCAAACGTCGATACTTAACTGCAGTCTTCTTATTGATGTGAATAAATGAAATGTATAAATGTTATCCTATCCCAGTGAGTATAGATATACGATGTCGTGTAGGAGAGATTAGACAGACAACTGTTATTTTCTAACATCTACTTATCTGATATGTTTCTTATCAAATTATTCCTCCGATTGCGATTGTTAACCTGACGAAATCATTGTTACGTCACATGTAATGGGAAACGTAATAAAAGTTTTACAGGATATCACTTTCTGTGTGTACTTCTAAAACTTATTGTTTATTATTTATCTGTATCAACATAGAAAACGTCTTACTCCAGAGAAGTGAAAATTAACCCGTAAATATACCCTCGATTTTAAACATATTTGGTTTTGAATTTCAACAACTATGGTCATTAAACTTTATGTGAGATATACATGCGTGTAGTAACTGTTTGTGTATTTTGGGGAGACTAAAGTATGTTTGTCTGTGTTTCTCTTTGTGATAGCGGAGAATTGATCTAACAGGCTAAGGCTATATTAGACCTTTCCTATAAGTTCCTGTAGAAACGATGCCGGATTTATAGTGTTACCTCATTGAAATACACTGCCGAGGACATGTAGAAGGACACACCTTGACCTAGTTTCAGGTCGTTATTTTACATTTGAAAGTAATCGTTAGTCGACTGATGGTTATTCAATAACAATGTCCATATGTATCACGGCGTTTTAGCCGTATATACCATGTGGAGTGGACGGACGGACGGACGTACGGCCGGTTGTGACCGAGGTTCGAGAGAGACTGCCCGCCGATAATGGGTGAACCAATCGCCTAATGTCGAAAATGCTGAGCGCAAATAAATATTTGTTACAAGAAAGTTAGAGGATAATAATTTAATTTTTCTTGTAACAAGCATTTTCATTGGCTCAAAAAATTATGGTATCATCTCATAACATAAAAAAAAATAAACTGTGACGTCATCGGAGTAATCGTTGTTCACGGGATTTTGTATTTATCGATGCGTTTTTAAATATCTGGAGCAAAATAAACATGTTAAACTTTATGAAAATGTTTCTTATCGTTGTTAATTAAATTATAAGGGTTAACTGTAATATTTGTTTTACGTTATTGAGCAATAACACAAAAAAACTGGGGTGTTCTCTTTTCATAAAAACCCTTAAATGCATCTGATACATTATAGAGCTTATTCAAATTTCACTATCAACTACTTATTTGAAGTCATTTTGAAGGAACAATTAAGATATTATATTAGCATCTCAAAAAAACGGATACGTTTTGAGAAACTGAATTCTCAGTATACCTTATTTTCACTAGTCCGTTAATTTGGAATATTCTGTAAATGAAGTTCTTTGAAAACAAATCGTAAGGTAGCAGTGTACAGTAAAAATGTGTCTCTGTTACATAGAATTTTCAGGGATGTCAACAGCATTGAAGATGCATGTACAGTAAAAATGCCTAATTCTGAAAAAAATAAGGCACACGTTTTAAATAAGCCCTGTTAAACATAAATATTACCTAAACTGAAGTATATATATTTGTAATCTATGCAACCTTTGCAATTTAAATACAGCCGTGAAGTATGAGTATTCTGTAACGGATGTTACCTGATGACGAAGACAACGTATCCATTGACAACACGTGTCCTCCTCATACGGGAAAGACGATCGAATTATACTGCCACCACCACAACGCCTTATGCTGCGTTCTTCGCGTGTCTCTGTTACATAGAACTTTCAAGGATGTCAATAGCATTGACGATACTACAAAGTCGTTCCCGTTTGATTTTATAGAATATGTGTTTAGCAAGATGAGGGACGAGTCAAAAACGATTGTTGAAGAGGACGAAAACAAACTGGCCACTCTAATCGCCGATTGCCAGACAGTGACCAATAATGTTGCTGCGGTGATCAAGAAAGCGAAAGATAAGCTTGACGACCTCCACCGTAGTTTTCAAACCGAGCTTGACGTGACATACCAACGTCATAAAGATAGTCTAAATGATCGATTACACACCAAGAAGATATTCCATGCGAACGTGGAGAATACCAACCAGCTAAAGGTGGTGATTAAAGAACGATTTTATGACAGTCAGACGTTTATTGCAATGGAACAATCCAAAATACAACTTACAAAACACGTGCGACGTTTACAATAGAGGACCAACGACAAACACTTTTGAACTAAATCTTACGTATGACGACTTATTAGAGAAAGTCATTAACGTGATGACAACTGTCTGAGGATTAGATGTCTGCTCTTTCTTGTCATTGTCCTCGTACGACTCCCTCACCGAGACAGTTCGTGTGGACTGGAGATCCGTCGCTGCTCAATTCTGTTCAGAAATTTTCTATCAGAGGGGCAGAGACTCCATGGCTAACACGAGGAATGTTTATTAAAGGCGACGGTCTTATTTTTCCGGACTTTAACATCTAAAGACCGTACGATGATAACTTAGACTATATAAGACATTACGATGTAGAAATACATTTTATTGTGCTCTTACAGTTTTCAAATTGTGCAAAATATCTAATCTTTGAAAGAGGATTAAAATACCGTTGTTGAAGAGCAATGTACATAACAGATGCAGTATAAGGTATTCCATTCAAGAATTCACTAATCGATATCCGGGACAATTCACGAGGCTCAAGCATTTACCAAAGTTGATAACTTTTTCTCGGCGTACAGACACAAACTATGTGAACTAATTTTTAAAAATTAGTTAAAAAATGGATGATAAATACCTCTCATTTTATTTCGGCACAAAACTTTCCTTAGCTACACAATTTGACATAAAAATAAAGTTAAATATTCCGATAAATTATTCAGATTTTGAATGTTGCGTAGCTCGACATGCTACAATTAGCATTTAGAATTATTCGGATTTATAATCAACAATCAGAACATGAATTTTAAGTAGCGCGATTTACGACATTCAACATCTAGAATCATTTAAAATTTAAATGTTGTGAACCTCGACTATTTTTGAGCATCGTAAAAAGTATTGAGACACCATATCTATGCCAGTAATACCGATTCACCTGCGTTGACTTCTACAAAAAACAAAACCCTTAGCACTGAAACGAGGTGTACAAAGTCCAGAGTAGGTGTATACACAATCTGTTCTTAGACGAAACGGTGTAAGTATCCATATATAGGCATTTTTCAGCATAATAGATGTTGGATGTCTGTTCTACTTTTGTTTTTATATATTGTGTAAGAAAAACTAAATAATAAGATTGTATATGTAATCAACAACAGCATAAACTGAAAGTAAATTCATTCTCACGGTTTCTACTGAGGACCGAAATCGCGTTTGTTTGCACACACATGTACAACGTGTTTTGTTTTATATGACGTCTTAGATAAGATTAAAGTATTTCCATTGTGATGTACGTATATGTGTACCGTTGTTGAACAGTTTCTGTACCGGAGGTGGATACCACACAAGAACGATCTGCTTTTCATGAAGATGCATCGTTATATTAATTAATTTATATTTATACTCAAGCTTTATGCATTTGTTTACTGATTACACACTCATTAGTCGATTTAGATCAAATAGCTAATGCTAGAGCACAAAACAATTTCCGTAACGTATATGAAGTAGTATGCAGTGACTTGAATTTATTTATTTCTCGTAAAACACCAATTGTAGAAATCATATGAAACATTTCAATGTAGTTAAACCAATCACTGGTCACAAAACTTGTACACTTCAAACGCCACGTTTTCCTGCAATGACGTCACAATGAGCTCCTGTCTTGTTGGATGGAGAACTACAGCGTACGGTTGAGTGATTCCACACATTCTTGGGAGAAGGACTCTCTCCTTTGAGCCGTCATGTGATATCAGGTATATGTCTCCCGACTCCATTCCACACACGTATACATTACCATCCTGGTCAACAACGATTCCTCGTGGCCCTTTGATACCTTTACACATATGCCGGAACACTTCCTTCCCATCATGTGACCGACATACGATGACATCTTCATCGCTGTGGTAAAGGAGTCCATTTGGTGATGCGGCCACGTACAGGTTGTTACCGCAATAAGGTAGAGAGGGTACCTATTTAAAGTCTGATGTTAAAATCTCGACAGAACCTTTAGTCCCGGTCAGTATCTTATCTCCCAGAGTATCTATACCCCATTGATTTGGATAACTTCTTATACTGTCGACAGTGGTAAGGACACCATCCCGAAATGTACACCTAATGACTGACCCATTTGTCTGGGTCATTAGTAACTCATTCGGTTCAAATCCACGTGTGATATCAATAGGACGGTTATCCACATCATAATGCCTGATATACTCATAGCGATCATCAAACAGTAAAAGTTTTTTTTAGTACTGGAGTCAGAAGCGAGTAGACCTTCTCCTTCAATAAATACCCCTCCTGTCAGCCATGGAGTCATTGACCCACCGATGGAACCTTTATGTACAGACTTGACCAGAGATAAAGACCCAGTCCACACGTCTATACGAGGCGATATTGACGAAGATGGAACTGCCACGTGTCCTACATCACTCAACATGTCCGAGGAGGACGTAGATTCGGAAAACGATGTCACGGACGATGTTGCCTGGAGTGTGTCAATGATTTGTCTGATAGATGTGAGGGAGTCATGTGATGACGATGACAATGAAGAGGAGACTTCTAATCTTCCCACAGTTGTCATCACGTTGACGACCTTCTCTAATACGTCGTCATACCCGATCTTCAATTCAAAAGTATTGTACGCTGACCGCTCTCGAAGACGATTACCAGAAAATGACCAGTAATGTGGCCATGATGATCAAGAAAGCGAAAGATAAGCTGGATGATCTCCACCAACGTTTTCAAACGGGTCAGACGTAACATACCGACGTCATCAAGATAGTCTACATGAACGCTTACGCACTAATAGGATATTTCAAGCAAACATTGAAAACACCAACCAACTGGTGAGGGTGGTCAAAGAAAAAAGTCCCGACGTTGATACATTTATTGTAACGGAACAATCCAAGACACAACTTCTGAGACACATGCGGCGTTTACAGCAGAAGACTGGAGACAAACACAACACATTTGAATTGAAGATGATATATGACGACGTATTAGAAGTCATCAACGTGATGACAACTGTAGGAAGATTAGAAGTCTCCTCTTCATTGTCATCGTCATCACATGACTCCCTCACATCTATCAGACAAATCATTGACACACTCCAGGCCACATCGTCCGTGACATCGTTTTCCGAATCAACGTCCTCCTCGGACATGCTGAGTGATGTAGGACACGTGGCAGTTCCATATTCATCAGTAGCGCCTCGTATTGACGTGTGGACTGGGTCTTTATCTCTGGTCAAGTCTGTACATAAAGGTTCCATCGGTGGGTCAATGACTCCATGGCTGACAGGAGGGGTATTTATTGAAGGAGAGGGTCTACTCGTTATAAACTTCCAAAACAAACAACTCTTACTGTTTGATGATAGCTATGAGTATATCAGGCATTATGATGTGGATAACCATCCTATTGATATCACACGTGGATTTGAACCGAATGAGTTACTGATGACCCAGATGGGTAGGTCAGTCATTAGGTGTACATTTCGGGATGGTGTCCTTACCACTGTCGGCAGGATAAGTAGTTATCTCAGTCAATGGGGTATAGATACTCTGGGAGATAAGATACTGACCGGGACTATAGGTTGTGTCGAGTTTTAACATCAGACTTTAAACAAGTAGCGTCTATACCTAAACGCAGTAATAGTACGTTCGTTGCCGCATCACCAAATGGACTCTTTTACCACAAAGACGAAGACGTCATCGTATGTCGGTCACTTGATGGGAAGGAAGTGTTCCGGCATATGTGTAAAGGTATCAAAGAGCCACGAGGAATTGTTGTTGACCAGGATGGTAATGTATACGTGTGTGGAATGGAGTCGAGAGACATACACCTGATATCACATGACGGCTCAAAGGAGGGAGTCCTCTCAAGAATGTGTGGAATCACTCGACCGTACGCCATACTTCACCATCCAAAAAGACAGGAGATCATTGTGACGTCAAGGCAGGAAAACGTGGTCTTTGAAGTGTACAAGTTTTGAGACCAGTGATTGGTGTAACTACACTGATTATCAAAATGTTTTCTGTGATTTCCACGATGTCTGTTTCATGAGGAATTAAATTAATTAATGTCACTTCATACTGTTTCATATAAGTTACGGGAATTGTTTGTGCACTATCATTAATCATTAAACCCTAACCGACTAACCAGTGTGTGATAACCAAAGGAAAGGGAAACATTAACATTATGGGTGCGCGATAGGGTATCCCACCCAAGGACTCTCAGTGTTTGATGTCCGGTTCAAGCTATGGGCACTAACACGTACAGCCATTAGCGAGAACTACTTTCAAATGTCGATACTAAACTGCAGTCTTCGTATTTATGTGAATATAAATCAAATGTATAAATGTTATCCTATACCAGTGAGTATAGATATACGATGTCGTGTAGGAGAGAATAGACAGACAACTGCTTATTTTCTACTAACATGTACTTAACTCCTCCGATTGTTAACCTGACGAAATATTTTTTCCTCTCATGTACCGTGAAACGTAATTAAGTTTGACACGATATCTATTTCTGTGTGTATTTCTATAACTCATCATTTCCCTGTATCAACATAGAAAGTTTCTTTTGTTTACGCGTTGATAATGGGTGCAGTAGTTGCCCCATTTCGTAAATACTGAGCGCACATGTATACTTGTTACAGGAAAGTGAGAGAACAATACATCTGATAATTTAAATAGGTCATTTAGAAGAACAATTAAGATCTTATATTCACAGATAATAAAACAGAGGTTCTATATGTCCGTGCGTCATAATAACCCATCTCAGGTTGGGTTGGAATAACACGGATACGTTTTGAAAAGCTGATTTCAACTAAAATCAGTTCTCAGTATAGCTAATTTTTATTATTTACTGGAAGGTTAGTTCGGAATGATATTCCGTAAGTGAAGGGTGGGTTGAGATTTCAAATTCGTAATCGGTATACACATTTTTGTTTAAGTTACCGTCACAGGTACAATTTAAGCAATTGAAATAATTAGTTAATATAAGATTATGAATTGTCTATACACGTTACATGTACTTGTCAGTGCTGTGTTGTAATGTGGAAAGTACCTTGTCTAATTTAGTAACGTAGTGTCATGTACGTGTAGTCCATACTGTGTATGTCCATATTTGGTGGTGTTTACGACTTATATGTAAATTAGGGTATGAAAGTGTAAGAAATCGTGAAAGAGTGAGAGCGAGAATAGTAAAACCCGTGGGTTATGGTAGAACGCTGCAGTAGCCATTCATAGGTCGGTAGGACATATCCTCTGGGGTCCGGTGACCAATTATGTAACAGACATGTGTACAGACTTACCGTTTTACCAGACATAACAGTCTTGGAAGGTATGTTATCCTGACAAATATAATAGAATGACTAATAATTATAACTTTATTTAATAGATAGAATCATTACAGTCAGTTAATATGTTGTCGAGTACATGTAGGCTACGTATGTATATCATACAGGCTATTTTGTGTTTCAGAGGGTTTTCCTTTCGTATCAAGTTATGTCCTAATCTCCGGTAGTAAAATATAGAAAGAACCAGCAGAATGTGTGTTCGTTTTTCTTCCTGTGACATACTTTTAGAGCAATGTAGACCATGTTGGACAATATTCTCGCTTTTGAGAGTTTTATCACAGGCGATACAAAAACCGTGCATTTGATACACAATTTAAAGAGGTATGTCGACCTGTCATGTTGAAGAGTGACTTGACCATACTCGAATGTAACCTTACAATGGTGTGTCAAATGATTCATAAAACAACATTTTCTGCAGTAACATTCTGTCCTGACGTAATTGTCCAAATAAACTGTGCAAAATATGTGAAAGCACGAGTCGCAGGGAACTACAAATCTCAAGGCAAAGAAAACAATTGAAGGATGGACCTTTAGAACAAGTTCATGTTTCCGCAATAACCCTTTTGTGTCTAAAATGAAAAACGAACATCCAGATACTTCTATTTCAATATTCCTTCAGTCGGGTTATTATAATTATATGACCTTTCTTTGTTGGTGATTATATTTCAATCATAGGTTATTAGGACATCAATTTGCATTTACAGATGTGATACACTGTAATCTTTATGTTTACTCTAATAAAGTAAAGTCAATGGGATCGATTTGACTTGGAATTTTTAACATACTATTGAGTTGAATTAAACTGGGACAGGATGCGTGATAATTACAACAAAATTAGTCATCTATATCATGGATAGAAGTCAAACACACACAATAATGAAACAAATAGGGTTATTGATATATAGATTGTTGAAGCTAACAATGAAAAACGTTAATGGTACAATTGATGCTCAATTTAGGTTAGAAAAAAAGCTTTTCAAATATTATTTTATTAACCAGCTTGAAAAAAGTTTATCTCCTGTTCAAGATGAGCGATTTTTGTTAATGTCTGAGTAGTATTTCGGTGTTCAATAAGTCTGATTATGATTGCTCTGTTAAATCCACACAGAAAGTTTTTAAGATAAAAAGGACATTTAAGGAAAGTTATCTCTTCTAAATATATCAGGTTTAAAACTCATTCTACCATTTAGCTGATGGTTATAGAAAAGGAATCGCCACAAACTTACACCGTTGTAGACGGATTGCTGTAAAGTTTGTATAATATGTGTAAAATGTGTAGTATTTGAGGCGAGTACGGTGTGTGTGTATATATGCACATGTATATTGGTCTCGGGTAGATAAACTAGTGCATATGAGGTAGCTTTAAATAGAAATGACCTGTTAGCAGGGTATTGTTCTCACTGATACAATAACTGTGGACGCATCACACCATATTTCATGTAAACGATATGAATGGGTTTTATTTGATTGTATTTACTGTCGGTCATCACACGAGTGTAGAGCACTAAATATTTACCTGAAATAGTCATTGAATTTTAAGGTGTTGTGTTACATATGAAGTATAGTAAAGTAAAATACAATATATACAATATGTGATTTGTTTGGAAACGGTAATTGTATATTAACATATACATCACATGTTATTTGTGATTGTCGTTCTGTGATTGGTAAAAATATTCAAGATAACTAAAGCACTCTAATGTTAATGGGCCAACAAATGATGAGCAAAATTAAAACTAACAAACGAAACATGTAAAAAGGTAAATACATATTGGTACACTCACGTCAAAATGAAAAGTGCATATGCTTACCCAAATCTTGTGATGAAGACAAACAGCTCTCAGATATTTCTAACTTGTGTACATGTATATGCTAACAATTTTGAAAATAACCTTCAATTTAGACTTGCTTTGTTGTAAACACTCTCTCGTGTAAGTTGTAAATCAATGTAATCCAATAAAAATGTTTAACGGGAAATGGTTCATTGCATGATGATCATACAACTACAATATAAAGTATTGTTGGTGTATGGTATTATATTTTTTCATATGATACGGAACCTGTTAATTTCCACCGCAGCCTCCAAAAACATACACACTACAGCATTTACACGCATATATCTCGCACACAGGAGAAGCCGTACTGAAATGACATTATCTGTTCAAAGCAAACCATATTGGATCATACCATATCAATCACACAAGTATATACTGATTTTAAATATTCATAACTAATAGTAACTTTATATAGGATTTAGATTTTGTTTTCACATCAGGTTTCTATTAATATTTCAGAGGAGACTTCAGAGGTCATTGAAACGTGATCTAATTTATATGTTTAGGAATTTCAAAGACTCAAATACATGAAATAGCGACACTTCTCGAAAAACTTTTGTCATGACTTGCAGTATCATACATAATCCTACTTTAGTTGACAGAATTTGTTAAAATCATATTTTTTATATGAACATATCAACCTAGTTGTCTCCCTTAACATGGAAACGAGCCAAACAATGTCCGTGTGTTGTAGAATCTATACAGATGTAAAAACCAGGAAGAACGTTATCTTATTTCAAGAGTTCGGAGGCTAAAATGTGTAAGTGTATCCATATATTGACCTATATACAACATTTTAGATGTTGGATGTCTATTTTTTTCAACATTTAGTTGTACATTTTGTAAGAATACGTATTATGTGTAGTCTACAGCAATATAAACAGAAAGTACATTCAGTTTTCACGAGGGACTAAATCGTATTTACACACTGTAAAATGCATTGTGTTTAACATGGTGTTTTAGATAAGATTATCTTTTCTTTTGTGATGTACATGTAGGTGTACCGTTGCAAATGATATAGTCTGTGTATTTGAACAGGTTTTCTTCCGGAAGTGGATACCACACAAGGTCAATCTGCTATTCGTAAGGATGAATCATTATAACAATGATTTAAGGAAAGATTGTGAGAGGAAAGGTAAGGAAGTGTCAAATAATTATTACAAATTAAATGAGTAAATATTTCATTGTCATTTTTTAAAACTTACAATCCCACTATAGGCATATGGAAATCGAAAGTAGATTATTTTTGTTATTGTTGATGTTCAACAACGAATAGTGGCTGGATATTATATATTCACCTAAGTTTAAGCTAATTATGCCGACTTTTACCACGGACTAAGCAATGTGTATGTTAATTTTTTACACATTTACACAATAACATGTCAATATTTTTCAGATGCTTTACCAAAACATGTCCCAGCAGATATTAGTCATTTCCGACCCCAATATAACTAATTTTCTTCCGAAGCAATAATGAACCCATCTTCGATTAAATATAATGGCAACAGCTTATGTTCTCTAAAGAATCTGGAAGGAATTCTACAGAAGTTGTTATAGAGTACATGTACTAACTGTCAGCAGATATTTTTCTTTAAAAAATCCAATGTTCTACCTTCAAGTAATTTGTCTATATTTAGTAATATCGCTACTTAAAGCAACAGTTCTGTGGTCTATGATCAACCTTAATGGTACAGTGTACATTGTATAAGATTATACTTAGAATTAATCAGTGGCACTGATCAAAGACTAGTGAAATGATTTAAGTTTTTTTTCAACTTGCAGATAAACAAGCAATAGGCATGGCAGAGGCTCATGTAGACAATCGATCTTTCAAATGTCTGATATGTCTCCAGGAATGTAACACACCCCGACAGCTACCATGCTTTCACACGTTTTGCACGGGTTGTTTGGACACCTATATCAATTCTGAATACGTCACAGAAGATAACAGGACGTACTTCCCCTGTCCGGTATGCGAAAGTCCGTGCTACCCTCACGACAAGGATGATCCCGTTAGTTCTTGGGCCGGTTCGTTTCCTCGGAATCAGCTATTCGCTTCCTCAATGTTCAAAGAGACAGAATCAGGTAAGACATTCTGCCACGGATGTCTAACTGACGACGAAGAGAACGTTGCTTCCTTCTGGTGTAAAGCATGCTCGGAAGCCTTGTGTCAGCCATGTCGCGTTGCACACCGACGAAGCAAATTACTTTCAACGCACAAAGTCATTGCCATAGACGAGGTTTCTAAGACGGATATACGTATGCCTGTATTCGTTGACAACACGTGCCCTCGACATACGGGGAAGACGATCGAAGTATACTGCCATGACCACAACGCCTTATGCTGTGTTCTGTGTATGGCACTGTTGCATAGAAGGTGTACGAATGTCAAAGGCATTGGAGATACTGCACAGATGTTCTCGCTCGATGTCATCGAATGTGAGTTAGGCAAGATGACGGACGAGTCAAAAACGATTGTTGAAGAGGACGAAAACAAGCTGACCACTCTCGAAAGCGATTACGAGAAAATGACCAGTAATGTGGCCATGATAATCGAGAAAGCGAAAGATAAGCTGGATGATCTCCACAAACGTTTTCAAACCGGGTTAGACGTAACGTACCGACGTCATCGAGACAGTCTACATGAACGCTTACGCACCAATAGGATATTTCAAGCAAACTTTGAAAACACCAACCAACTGATGAAGGTGGTAAAAGGAAAAAGTCCTGACGTTGATACATTTATTGTAACGGAACAATCCAAGACACAACTTCTGAGACACGTGCGGCGTTTACAGCAGAGGACTGGAGACAAGCACAATACTTTTGAATTGAAAATGAGATATGACGTCGTATTAGAGAAGGTCGTCAACGTGATGACAACTGTGGGAAGATTAGAAGTCTCATCTTCATTGTCATCTTCCTCACATGACTCCCTCACATCTATCAGACAAATCATAGACACACTCCAGGCCACATCGTCCGCGACATCGTTTTCCGAATCAATGTCCTCCTCGGACATGCTGAGTGATGTAGGACACGTGACAGTTCCATCTTCGTCAATAACGCCTCGTATTGACGTATGGACTGGGTCTTTATCTCTGGTCAAGTCTGTACATAAACCTTCCATCCTAGGGTATATTACTCCATATCTGACAGGAGTGGTATTTATTGAAGGAGAAGGTCTACTCGCTGCAGACTACAATAATAAAAAACTTATACTGTTTGATGATAGCTATGAGTATATCAGGCATTATGATGTGGATAACGGTCCTATTGATATCACACGCGGATTTGAACAGAATGAGTTACTAATGACTCAGATGAATGGGTCAGTCATTAGATGTACATTTCAGAATCGTGTTCTTGCTGGTTCGACCTCTATCGGCAAGAAAGATTGTGTTGGAATGGTTTGGGGTATAGATACTCTGGGAGATAACATACTGATCGGGACTGATTATTCTGTCGAGATTTCAACATCTGACTTTAAACAGGTATCGCCTATACCTAAACGCGGTAACAGCACATACGTGGCCGCATCACCCATGGGACTCTTTTATTATAGTGAGGAAGACGTCATCGTATGTCGATCACGTGACGGGAAGGAAGTGTTCCGGCATATGTGTAAAGGTATCAAAGAGCTACGAGGAATTACCCTTGACCAGGATGGTAATGTATACGTGTGTGGAATGGAGTCGGGAGACATACACCTGATATCACATGACGGCTCAAGGGAGAGAGTCCTTCTCTCAAGAATGTCTGGAATCACTCGACCGTACGCTGTAGTTCTCCATCCAACAAGACAGGAGATCATTGTGACATCATGGCGGGAAAACGTGGCGTTTGAAGTGTACAAGTTTTGTGACCAGTGATTGGTGTTACTACACTGACTATCGAAATGTTTCATATGATTTCTATAATGGGTGTTTTACGAGAAATAAATAAATTCAAGTCACTGCATTCTACTTCCTATAAGTTACGGACATTGTTTTGTGCTCTGGTATCAATAATTTTTTCTTCATCGACTATTCAGTGTGTAATAGGCAATCAAATGCATAAAGCTTGAGTATAAATATATGTCATGTAGGAATGACGAAATTAAAATAAGTTTCTACTAACATCTTATTTGTTTCAAATTATTCATCCGATTGTTAACGTGACGAAATAATTTTCCCTCACCTGTAATGGGAAACGTAATAAAAGTTTTACAGAATATCACTTTCTGTGTGTACTTGTATGACTTATCATTTATCTGTATCAACATAGAAAAGGTCTGTCTCCAGAGAAGTCAGAATTAACCTTTAAATATAACTTGAACTTCTATTACATATTTTGTTTTGGTTTTGAATTTCGACAGCTATGGTCTTTGACTTGTATGTGAGGGATACATGCGTGTAGTAACTGTTTGTGTGTTTGGCGGAGACTACAGTATGTCCGTGCGTGTCTCTTTGTGATAGCGGGGAATTTATCTCTGATTTAATTTTTGATCTCAAAATATATTATTGTTAACATAACAAGTATAATGCAAATAGGTATAACATAGAAAATATAAGTTATGTATTGACTAAAGGGATTAGACAACAGGCTAAGGCTATATAAGACCTTTCCTTCAAGTTCCTATAGAATCGATTCCGGATTTATAGTGTTACCTGATTGAAATACACTGCCGAGGACATGTTGGAGACTCCATGGCTAACAGGAGGGATATTTATTAAAGGAGACAGTCTTCTTACAGACTTTAACAACAAAAGACCGTTCGATTATAACTATGACTATATCAGACAGTATGATGTAGAAAGTACCGCTATTGATATTACATTTGGAATTAGTACAACCTGTTTAACACGTTATGATGTTCTATGCTTTGATAGTTTTGTTGTGTTCTTACAGTTTTCAAATTATGCAAATTAGTTAATCTTTGAAGGTGGATTAAACTACCGGTGTTGAAGAGCAATGTACATTTCTGATTCGGGATAAGGTATTCCATTCAAGAATTCACTATTCGATATCCGGGACAAGTCACGGGGCTCAAGCATTTACCAAAGTTGATAACTTTTTCTCGGCGTGCAGACATAAATAGTTGGACACACTATGTGAAGTAATTTTTGAAAAATAGTGAAAAAATGGGTGATAGATACCTCTCATTTTATTTCGCCACAAAACTTCCCTTAGCTGCACAATTTTTTATAAACATAGAGTTTAATATTCCGCTAAAATTATTCAGATTTTTAATGTTGCATAGCTCGACATACGACAATTCCCAGTGGACACACAACGTCTGGAGAACGTTGCAATTACGTCAGGATGCAACGTTGCATTTAGGTTGTAGTAATGTTGCAAATGAAAGTTTGGGGAACGTTTTCATACAACGTTCCCACAACGTTACTGTGCAACGATGTGGTAACGTTTTTTTTACGTTGTATAGACGTTGTCACAACGTCGTATTATTTTCTTTTCTACTATTGTTACCTATTATGTACAACAAAAACTCAAGTTGTTTTTAAACAGTATTTTAATGTCTTTATTTCCATGTGTCCATGTGCTTAGACTCCTCCCATCACTCACATCACTGATGTATCCGATTACCTCGGTGCATCCAGTTATCACCATTTAATCTGTAAATAGAAAAACAATCAAAACATTAAGTATTGATATACCGTAAACTTTTCGGCAATATATCATAACGTGTTCGGTTAACAAATATGCGTGAAACTAAACTTATGCCCGGTGATACCAAAAACGTACATCGGTGAAGACAAATCATAGCATGCCCGATTTGTTTGTAAATAAACACAAGTCAAAATCAAATGCAGTGTAATAAACAAAATACGAATCATATAGAACTTACCTTGAATTACTGATCTGTATTCGGGAAGAAAGCTGATTCCATATGTTATTTTGAAAGCAAATACATAATCCAGTACAGCATGTCAACAGTCCGATTGAAATATGTGTGTGTTGGGCCCACGTGTGTTGAGCGTGTGTTTGCAGAACAAAGAACCGGAAGTTAAAATTACCGCGCAAATATCAATACTCTTTTTTCTTCTCTCTATCTATTTCTTTTCCCGAAAAAAAATCGCAACGGTTTCAACCAAAACATGATATTTTCATGCACTTAAAACTGAAATTAAGTCGTTTAAAAAAAGCTTTTTAAATGAATGTGAATGTTTGTATTGCCCCCTGGCGGATATATATTGCAACATCAAGGGAGGTAACACCGATTTGTTATCGTAACCTCGTAAGTTCGAGTTTGATCACATTTATTGGTATAAAAGGAGGTCTAACAGCAAAATTGGATCAGGAAAGGATAAATGATCGATATTATATCATTAGGACACATTATAGGCGACGTAGGTTGCTTTTAAACTAATCTAAACAGATTCATTATTGACAAATAAAATTTCGAGCCAATCAGATAATTAAATTTATCATGAAATTTGATGTTTTCGTTCGGTATGTCTTTGGCATTTGTGTAAACTTGCAAGCCGTTTAAAATTAACAACAAATACACAAAGTTTGCATTAAAACCTTGTTACAACGTTGTTACAACGTCAAAAGCTAACGTTGTACTAACGTTTGACATGAAACGTTCTCACAACGTTGTAGGAAAGTCCCGGACGTTGTGACCTTAATAGGACGTTTTCCGGACGTTCTCCGAACGTTTTGTGTCCACTGGGTTAACATTTAGAATTATTCAGATTTATAATAAACAATCAGAACATGAATTTTGAGTAGCTCGTTTTGCGACATTCAACATCCAGAATCATTCTAAATTTAAATGTTGTGAATCTCGCCTCTTTTTGAGCATCGTAATAAGTATGAGACACATTATCTTACTCCTCTATGCCAGTAACACCAGTCGATTCACCCGCGTTGATGACTAAAAAAAAATAGAACTACACAGCACAAAATGCAAATAAAATAATACTTGGAAGGGGTTTATTCGGATAGCATTTATACTGTAAAACACATCACACATACTGTTGTGCTTCCGTCAATTCGAACGACACGTGCTTATATAACGGATATCAAGGTAGGCCCTTGTCATATTTTGAAATTTCCTTTCTTGTAACTGGCAAGGTATGACACATTCGTACAGCTTATATCTTTTTCAAAATAATGAAATGTTGTTAAATCTTCCATTGTCTTTCTTTTGTGCTTCAGTTATTACAAAACGTAATAAATCACACCTGTCGGCGCCGTAACTAAGTAGACATTCATTGAGTGTCGTGTAACATACGTGGGATCAATACCTCTAATGGTCTAGGACTAGGCTCTGATAACTCGACTACTTCATGTTCCTCGAACTATTGACCTGGTTACCTTTTCAGAAAGTTTCTTAAGTCAAGAATTTTAAACATGTACGAATTTTTGTAAGTCATGGAGCTTGACGGGAACCCGTGGTACATAACATTTCGAATTAGCGGACATTATAGGTCACAGTGACCTTGTTTAGCATCTGGTTTATTTTGATATGAAATACTTGATGTACATTCAATTAATTAACCCTCTAACTGTATACATTGGCCGTTGTTTTATTATATTTGCTGTTTAAAAACTGCTCGCCTCTTCAAAAAGTAATATGTGTTTCCTCTGTCTCTCTGGCTATATAGCTATACTTAATCAGCGTCTAATGCATATGTAAGTGATAAGGTATAATGCATTCACGTGATGTTAAAATGTTTCGTTTATAAAGTATGAACAACAATTGTATTGATTAAGATCAACAGTTGTAAAAGCATTTGATATTTATTTATAACATCAGGTTGAACATATTCTAAATAAATAATAGCAGAAAATCCAATTGAATTTTGTTGATGACAGGTTGAGCTTCCGGATATTAACTTTTGGATGTCAGTATTTTGTGTGGGTTCCAAAAGAAATAAACATATGTTTCATCAATTTTGTTGGTAGTCATATATTAAGACAGTTACGCCAAAATCATGATTAAGCTGTACAAAGGGGTGTTAATATCAGGTTACACGGTGCGACGCACTGCGCAGGGTTTGCAATCAGCCGACATCTCACACATTCCGGAATGTCTTGTGGACTTGCCAAATTTTCCTGGGTACAAATCGCTGTTACCAGGTCGATAGCTCCTTTGTTTTCGTTGTTACTCTTTCCCTGTTCGACTCCCTTACGATAAAAGTAGAAGTTAATCAATCCTGAAATGATAATATATGTTCAAATTGGCGCAAAGTATGAAAAGTATGTGATCATATTAATAATTAACACGTTTTAAGTAAGTAACTGTTAACTATTTTAACTCATTTGAATATGTATTCTAAATTATCTAAATGCCTTAACTATTATATATATGTGTTTACTACATTATCTCAAGGTGTTAACTAAATTATTTAAATGTGTTAACTAAATTATCTAAATGTGTTAACTATATTATTTAAATGTGTTCACTGTATTATTTGAAAGTGTTAACTATATTATTTCAATTGGTTAACTACATTATTTGAATATTTTACCTACATTGTTTAAATATGTTTAAAATGATAACTTATTCATATCCTGTGATAAAGTGTATATTCGACG